>NC_048299.1:1481273-1656192 GCF_013100865.1 Trachemys scripta elegans | reverse complement strand
TGTTAGTCTGAATCTGTAAAAAGCAACAGAGGATCCTATGGCACCTTTGAGACTAACAGAAGTATTGGGAGCATAAGCTTTCATGGGTAAGAACCTCACTTCAGATGCAAGAAGTGAGGTTCTTACCCACGAAAGCTTATGCTCCCAGTACTTCTGTTAGTCTCAAAGGTGCCACAGGACCCTCTGTTGCTTTGTCCTGAGACAGTCAGTGCTCCTAGAAACTGGACTTTGATGCTTAAACAGGAGAGGACAATTTCTTGAATGTAGTCAGGGAATGAATACTATGACAGTTGTGAATACTACCTACTGAGTCTTATTAGAGAAAGCTTCTAACTTCAAATAAAATAACTAATCTGGAAACATCAGCCATCCGTGGGAGGATTACTGTCATTGATAGTACGTATAATGATACCTCCTGAAGAGGTTCAATCAGGATAGCATTCTAAGGAGCAGAATGAGGTTACATGGTCTTACTCTATGACCTGTGGAGCTGGAATAAGGTTGATGCCCTAAGGAAACAATGTTGGAATTTATTTAAAACTTCTTTTTATTGAACAAGCTGAAAAACATACTACAGAGACCTCACTTTTCTACTTAGACACACTTATACCTCCAAAATAAAGCGCTCATGGAGGAACTAAAGGCTAAGTTTCACTGGTTTAAAGTGCTAATTGAACTATGGACTTCGCACCAGCCAGTAGGATAAGCTCTATTTGTTGAGTTTTCTGTCAGGGTTCATGAAAGCAATGATTACTTCATACAAGTATTAATTTTAAACCTATCTGGTTCCGGATGGAGGACTGGTCTTGCAACAGACCTTCTCTGTAAAAGAGAGACATCTGAAGATCTGATGCTTGGTTAATTGGGCCTCAGAGCCATAGCCTAAACAGTATTGCTGCCATTCACATCCTTATCTTTAGTATTGTCCTGGGGAACAATGAAAAAGGTGGGAACACAAAGCAGGGACTTTGCCCAGCCTTGAAAAATGTCATTCACCACCACACAGCCCAAGTCCTGACAAAGAGGCTGTAGGTCATTTTCTCTACTGTTTCCAGCTGCAAAGAGGTTGGTTGTTAGATAGGAAATTTTGCTCCACCCAGCACATGAGAATCTCTCTCAATCTCTCTGTGTCTCAGGTAGGGCTGATCATGTTCTTCCCAATTATTATGAAAACCCTATTGACAGTCATGACCAGAACAGGTCTGTTATCAATTGAAGGAGCAGTTTTCAGAGACCTCAATGAATCATTGTACTCTAGATGACAGACGCTGTACTCTCTTTCTGGCACTCATTCTATGAACTTAATCTGGAAGACCCTTTTAAAAAAAAAAAAATCTAATTGCCTGCATTCACCAGGCATGGGAACTGAGAATATACAGGTGGAACTAGATCTCTGCCAAAGGATGAGATGGGAGAGATGGAGAGGGAATAACCAAAACTGCTGATGGATATGTATTCATGTGAACTCTGGGTCACTGCAGCATGCCTGAGAGGGAGCAGAAATCTCAATAGCCTCCAATGAGAACTGGATTTTTGTTTATTACACCACTTGGTTTCCATTATGACTATCAGGGATGAAGTGGGAATTTTTTGTAATATTTTTATGAATCCTATGTGTGCCACAGTTTCCTCGAAACTGCATTGCTACCCAGTAGGGGTATTAAGTTTGCTCTCAGAACAAACTAAAACATAGGTACTTGTGTCACCTCCCTGTCTGGTGGGAATTAATAGAATCAATAAGGAACTGTCTGAAAACAAACAGATGAACAAGGAGTCCAGAGACGCAATGCAAGTACCAATGATTCATGGACTGGCACTCTCAGCAGGGAAGCTGAGCAGAGATCTCAGCTCAACAACAAAGGACAGAGGGTTGAGAATAAGAGCTGGCATCTGGAAGAGGCTGGGAGCTCTCTCACCTGAAAAATGACAAAGGAAGAAGTCAGGAGAGAGACAGAGCCTGAAAATGGAGTTCACTACAGTTTGGCTGGTGAACTGCTCTGGACAGACCAGAATGGACTATTTTTTAACCTTTATTTCTCTATGCTAACCTCAGAACTTCCAACATTATCTTTGCTTGTCTCCAATTCTTCCAGGTTAAAAACAGAAAGGGAAGCGGGTTGTACTGTTCCGATTTGAAGTAGATGATGGATGATTTCGTTCTGAGACTGGGAGTAGGACAAAGCTGTTCCTGAAATTCTTTTACAACTCCATAGCATACCCCCTCTGGACAATGTTTAGTGACCTCCTTTTATCAAAGCTATAAGTCAGCTATAGAGTGAAACAATACTTGCCTCTGGAGTGGCCTTCTCATTATTTCAGGTAAAAATCTCCCCCAGTCAGAAATGCTGAATCCCTGACCAGCAAAAATAGACAGATTATTCTTCGATAGTGATACAAGAGTAAGTTTTGACTGGTCCATGCTGAAAAACCTACTGGCGTTATTAAAAAAAATGAAGGCTGGGGGACAGTGTGGTAGAAGACAGAACTGGTGGACTGCCATTGCTGCCTGGCAGTTCTTCCACATCTGGGCAGCTGTCCCTAATCACTCCACAGCCATCTGCTGAGGGGAGGAGAGGCCTGGGAACCAGCAACGGAACCTGGAAAAAAACCTTGACATGAGGGCATGGTGACCCTCAGCAGTAGTTGGGGACACCAGTCTTGATACTTTCCCAATCTTTTATATGTGGTGAGAAAATCCGCCCTCTCTCTCATACCGCCCTAGGGTTATATAGCTATAACTTGTCTAGGGCAGCTATAGACCTAAGCACAGTTTCACAGTATTCAGTACACTCTTGAGAGAGAAAATTTGGGGGGTTTATTTTAAATATATTTTACTGCTTGATTCTCTAACCTAGACTGCTAGCCTTCCTCCCTTACCCTTCATGGGGGTTTAACGTGTGCACACCTAGAGGAATCAGCCTATGTCTAGAGCTCTGCACGAATACAAAATTTGTATCCGCATCCAATCAGCAAAAGTGATCCATGGATATAAAGTGGCTATCCATGGATCTGCAGGGCTCTACATGTTTCCTGGCTTCATGTTTTCTGCATTGATCTGCACTCTGCAGATGAGCAGACAGTGCTGATTTTATGTATTCATATATGTCCCTTTTAGGAATCTACTTCCATAATCCTCTTTAAAGGGAGGAGAACAACTGAGCTCAGATAGCTCTGAAAATATTTCCAATGGTTAGGGATCTCTCTGTCCTCAAAGAAACTGCACTTGTTAGTCTCCCATACCCCATATAGGTGTCAAGAAAAGTAGTGGCCTGGGGCTCAAGGATGCTTTTGCCAGAAGCTCTTCCCCTTTCTATTGCATGAGATCCACATGGACCAAATAAATCTCAGCCTGGGATAAAAGTAGGTACCCTAGAGGGCAGGGACTGTTATACAGGTGGCAGCCAGGGAAAAGACCAGAGCTCAAAGGCCCTTTACCACACTCTGGTATTGGCAGCAACCGTGCTGTATCCAAGTTCTTCCATCCGCAAATCACAGCTTCATTGCCGTCATGGAGATAGGAGGCCTGTCTGCCCCGGAGCCAGCTCTTTTCCAGTCCTACCTGCCACCTCTCCTGCCCACAGAAAGGGGACCAAGGCAAACCTGCCCAGACTGAGCTGTGAAGGAAAATGCATTCTATGCACATAGCTGGCCAAGCACCCAAAAAGACACTCAAGCAGGACACAGACCTTTCATTTTGCCTCTGGCTGTTCCCAGCCTAGCTTGGTCTCTGAAGCCTGTAGGGGCAGCAGCTGCTGCAACCACCACCAAACAGGAAGCAGAGCTGAGGGAACAAACTCCTCCAAAATCCAATGCAGCCCTGGAACACAACCGGGAATTAGATAAAATATTGAGCCCAATTTTTAGTCTGAAAATTTTGAAATTTTCCTCAGAAGAGCTCTGCAGCAGGGAGGGCTGGGAGGGGACTGCCAGCCACTGGGGAGGCAGAGAAAATTAGAGATACCTTCAGAAGATGGCAGCGGGGGAATGCCCCAGTGACTTACAGGTCTAATTCTGCCCCCCACCCCACCCCTCGCGCGCGCACACACACACACACACACACACACACCCCACCCCAATCCGGCCACTGAAATACTCATTGTAACAGATCTGTTGACCTTAGCACAAAGAAGAGCTTAAAAGCTAACACCCTTATTTGTGGCAGTGTCAAAAGGTGTTATAAATTAATTGAAAACTAATAAAATATCAACTATGTTTCCTTTCTGCTTGTGCCCCAGAGAGATGGGCTGGCATGTCTTCTAGGACTAAACACTGGAAGGCCCGTGTACAAAAAGAAGTTAACCCTGACTGACCAGTGGGTGCATTGGAAAACTACTTTAGAGCTAAGGTAAAATGCTAGAAGGGAAACAGGGACTGGTGGGTAGTAGGTACCTGAGTAAAACTCTTCATTCTAAAGGTCTAAATTCTCTCGCTCATCTGCCTCTGCAAAAGAGGGAGAAGACCACAAAACACTAACATCCTAAATTTTAAAGGTTCTGAGCATCTGCAGCTCCTATTGACTTCAACAGGAGATGAGGTTACTGTGCTCTTTTGAGTCAAGCCATAAGCAAATAACACAGACTGATACAACCAAGTGCAAGGAAACTTCCCTGGCCATCTGGACAGCCAACATGAACTGGGTGCATGTCGAAGAAAATCAGCCCACAACAGAGCCATACTTCATTCGTGACCTTTGTGGACAAATGAGAAGTGGTGAGATTTTCATATCGTCAGCCTGATATAGGTGTGTGAGGGAAAGAGTTAGAGAAGAAAAGACAGGGATGGGAAAGAGCCATAGTTGATTTTCCCTGCTGACACTCCGCCCTTCCCTTCTAGGAAATACTATGGGAATATTGTATCAGTGCACCCCAATGCTCAAGAAGCAGCATGTATATTTGAACTTTTTGCTTTCTAAGCGCTTTACGGATGCTAATTGCCCCAAGATACATTGTGACAACATAAGAAAATACCAGCCTTCAGAATGAATTTCCTTCCTTTGGGCAACTGTGTCATTCTTACTATCAATTTAGTGAGATGTGGCTAAAACTGCCCAAGTAAGAAACTGCTACGTTATGCAGATGTCGTCTTTCAGCTGATAAAGAGCCACATTAGTAAACTTTCCTTGAGTTGCAGCATGATGGACTCTGCCAAAGCAGCTTCATCAGGCGCACAAGAATAAACCCTTGCAGGGATTAGGGATGTAAAGGTGGAGATTAATGGTCTTGGCTGGCCCTCAAAAAAAAATAAAGCCACACAAAAAATGAGTTCATGGATAATATCTAAAGAAAGCCCCTTACAGAGTAAGTATCTAGCTGCACACATGCCTAAGAGCTTTGAAATGTGGTGCCTGGGGGGGAAAATGACTGGTATGTAATCTCCAAAATCATAAATGTTAACTCCTTTCTTTTCTTTAGGTAAAATGTAAAGGGCCCATCTTCTGCAAAGCCCTTTGTGTTTTAGCTGTTGAACACCTGATTTACAAACTCTTCTATTCCAGCTCTTCAAGGAAGATCAGCAAAGAAGTCAAAACTGAAGACTGGCTTCCAAATTCTCATTTCCCGGGACGGTTTCTGGATATTACACACTGCAAAAAGGCAGCATCTAATAAGGAATTTAGATCATTAATGACCTTTTTATGGGGGAAGCCTCTGGTTTTAACCTGGCAAGGGGCAGGAGACAGAGGGGAGGAGGGCAACGAAAAGGGGGGGCTTGTTTCTGAAGCTTCTAGCTGTTAATAAAGCACACTTTCTATGCTACATATCAACTGCTAAGTCACACAGACCAAACAGGCAAGGCAAGCAGCTGTTCCTGTCAGCTGCTTTCCTTTAATAGTACATGTATCAAAAAGGAAAGCAGCTTCCACTGAACTAAAAACAAAGCCGGAGAATAATGCGTTAGTCAAAAGCCATGTCTGTAAAGGAGCAACATCTTAATATATTCCCGCACTTCCAGTTAAAGTTTCTGTTTTCATCAGCAACCCTAAACCCCCATGCTTACCTTTATGCCTTAACCCGGAGAAAACAACTACTGGGTGCATGGGTATTTTGGAAAGGGGAAAGTTTGGTTACAAAACTTACTTTAGTCTTTTTCTGGCAATATTTTTGCTCAGCTGACATTATGCTAATGTTCTCAACTCCTCCCACTTTATCACAAGTTTTGCAATATTTGGTGTTTCTCCTAAAGCCCCAGCTCCTTGAGTCATGAGATTACTTCAGAAGCTCAGCTTTCATTTATACAAATATAGTGAGTTTCTACCTTCCTTGGTTGTGGAGAAAACTTAGATATATAAAGACTACAGTCTCAAATTAAAAAAAACAAAGACAAAGAAACACGTCTCCTGGATTTCTAAGCAAATCATGATTATTGGGGGGACCCAACAACTATTTTTGAACAACAGGGGCTGGTAATACAGCTGTCCAGATTCTTACAGATTAAGGAATTTACAACATTTAAACTTGTTTTTTTTTAAAGTTAAAACCTTTTTCAGGGTGCAGAAACAATTCAAACCTGCCTGAAATGATCTACCAGGAGCGAGTGGGATTGTTATTCTGTGCCTCTGATCTTTCATTTTAAAGAGGTATAATAAGGAAGTGGTGGATATTACCCTCAAGGACTCTGCTAACCCCCAGACGCTCTGTTTTGTAGCCTCTCCTGTTCAACATGTAGACTGAGATGGCTGTAGTTAAGGATCTATGGAATCTACTGGAACCTGGAGCAATACAGTATGCCAGACAAGAAATTCTGCAGCATCTTCATTTAATGTTTTTAAATGATGATTTTCAGACTTAAGTAGAAAAATAAAATCAGCATGGCTGCCTATGTTGTTTTGAAAAAATTCATTTTATGTTGCACCCACATTTTCAGATTTCAACGTTCTGCAGATATTTGTAATGATAAACCATAGAAATGGTCAGTGGGAAAGGCTGGATGTTTGGCAGCTGGGTAGAGGCAGTCAAGGCTTTTGTCAATACACAAAAGTTGCATTGCTTTAACTATATCAGCATAAAGCACCATGCAGGTTGGGGTATCCGAGCACCAGCCAGGGACAAACAATTGGCCACGTCAAGTTCAGTTTGTAGTCCTTACCTCATTTTTCTGTTTACTTAACACAGATTGCGGGGGCCCCTCTGGCCTCCACTAGCTTAATGGCCTGGCCCTTTCTTAGCGGGGGGGGGGGGGAAGAGGGGTCCACAGGGCTTGCCCTTCCACTAGCAGCCTTCTGTTCCAGCCACAGGAGAGTGTACTCCCAGCCCTCCCCTGGTCCCCGTCTCCGTCATGGAGCTGAGCCTTCCTTTATCTCCCCTAGTAGGGAATCAGATCCAGTCCCTAGATCTTGTCCCGATGAGTCAGATAATGCCCAGAACCTGCCTTTTGGTCTCCTCTCCAGAGCAGGGCTGCCTGCTCTTCAGCCCCCCTGGTCCTTAAAGGGGCAGATTGCCTTGTTATACACCTTTATACAAGATAACCACATCTACACTGGGGATTGTATCAATATAACTTTCAATAAAAAGCACAGCCCTAGCCAAAACAGATACACATTACCAAAAAAACTAGATTAGGGCATGAAGGGTAATTTGAGACTGACACAGCTGGATGCACAAGTAGTAGCAGCAGCAACCACATTCAACAAGTCCTTTCTTGACCAGTGCAGCCTTGACTGTAGCCTACATCAAGGTTCTCGACCTTGGAGTCGAAGGGGTTCATGACCACCCTGTCCCTCTCATATGGCTAAATGGGGAGACCTGGAAGGGGCCTGGTATGGGAAAGGTTAAGAACCACCCTGTCCTTCTCATATGGCTAAATGTGGAGCGGGGGGGGGACGGGACGGGGGGAGGCGCGAGGAGGGGGAAAGGGACCTGGTATGGGAAAGGTTGAGAACCATTGGTCTACATGTATCACCTGAAGACAATATTAAAGCATCAGCTAGTGCAGAATGCAGTGACCTTTCTGCTAAGCAAAGTGATTTAGAGCAAGCACATTACACAACTGATTGGCAAAATGCAATAACTTCATCTGTTTCCAAGTGCTTATTCAATATGCTGGCTCCAATGTAAGGAGCCCTATGAGATTTCCAGCCTGGCTACCATAAAGACCACTTCTCTTCCTATGCAGTTTTGAGACAGCGAAGACATATTTGCAAAGAGCCTAGTCAGGTACTTTTGGACTGGAGGCAGGGTATTTCCAGAGGATTTGCATCTGTAAAACTTGTTCCTTCTAAACTTGATCTTCAGAGCATGGTCCAAGTAACATTTTTACAGAAGCGTCTCTGATTTTGGACTATCAATGTGTAATCACAGCTGATTTGGATGGCACAAAGAGGCAGGCTATTTGTACCATATATTGCAAGTAAATTAATGTGTTTAATTTATGTTTTTCAACTTGATGCCAGGTGAATAATTAAATAAAAATTAGCTGTTCTAGAAACACCCCATGCTGATGGCCACTGCTGCTTGCATCGTTTGTCAGAGAAAACTATTTACATTTAGGCATAAATATCCTAATTTAAAAATGCAAAGAGACAGCTGGACCTATTTGTTCTTGTAAAAAGTGTTTAAAATCATGCAGCTTGCAACATTTCATGAGCTGCTGGGCACTTCTGGAGGCTGTGAGTAGAACTCAAGTCTCTCTCCAGTCACAACTACTCTGAAAAATGTCTTCCCAAGAAAGCTGGGATTAAAACACTCTTCATGACAAAAAAAGGGGGCATCACTCTTCCACAATATTACTGCTTCAGCACAGACAGGAAGTGGGAGCAATGGTTTAGCTTCAGAGTCAGAGATGAAGTAGAAATAGGAGTCCGTTGGGGCACCCCGAAACTATCAAGGATTATACAGCTATCACCTAAAACTCCCACAGTATGTAAATCCTCTTCTCACAGGTTGGAAAGAAAGCTTACCCATGTGTTCCCTTTCCAATATCAATATGTAAAACTAGGACCACAAAGCAAAGCAGACCAAATTTCTCCCCCAGCAAGGGGCTTTCTCCCAAGTTAAGATTTACCTCAGCATCCACTGCTGTGTATTCCAGAGTCTGTCATATCCAGACCCACACCTGAGGTCACACAAGCACTGTGCCAGTACTCAGTGACACAGGCAACTCTGTTAGAGATTGAGGTAGTGCCTCCTTTCATAACCCTGCTCAACTGTTCCTTGCATTACAAAAGGGCATTCTGAATGCACTTTCACCTTGAGAAAGCACTAAACTGAACACTAAGTAAACGGAAAGGAAAACATGCCAGCTGTAAAATAGTCAAGGTCTTCTGTTCTAGCCTGGGACTTCTAGTTTACTCCCTCTGACCAGTAAGTAAAGACATCTAAATATAACAAACTGTTGCATCTACTCGCCACCAGTGTGCTGATTTAATTCTGCCTCTAGCAGGAGAATACGCTTGGAGTGGTCACATGACATTTATTCTTAAAGAGGATCCTGAGGATTTTCGCTTGAGCTAAATCCTGCCATGTGGCTGGCCAAATGCCACAAAGCCTTGGTAGAACTCATCAGTTCTGAAAAGGGAGCGGCAATGTTAGGTGCAGAAGCACTAGCCAGTGATGATAGAAAGTGGTGTGTCATGCAAGAAGTAAAGAGAGAGCCTCCAGAAAACACTACTGCTCCCTCAACGTGTTAGTGCTGCACTAAGCTCATGGCAGCCTCTGGAACTACCTTGGCAGCCACTTGCTGCTACCCCATCTATTTGGTCAGTCAAAAGGTTGGGCTAGATGAAAGGCATATAAGAGGTGGGGGACAGAGAAAACACTGAATATTTTAAAGTAACAGAATCTTACAGAAGAGTTCCCAGGCTGCACCTAGAAATCTGGAATCAGAACAGAGCTCTGGCAGCACAGGCCTGCATTAAATTTTGAATTGTCTTGGCCTATCAGTAGGGGTTAACTCATCCCAGTCTAGTATAGGTGTAACTCACAAACCTCCTGGGTGTGGTGCTCTGTCCCATCTAGTGGCATGGAGACCACCTGGAGAGAGAGTAATGAGTCTGCTCTAAACTCTTAGCTAAGAGCCACTTGGATTTTACCTCATGCTGTAGCGGCTCGTGCACTTAGCTCCAGAGGTCCCAAGTTCGATCCCGCCCACCGATGACCTATTTTTGGTTGCTTTAGAGGTAAAATCTTTTACAGGTAAATTCCTGCCTGCTTGGAACAAGCCCAACATTAGACACTGTTACCATCCAATAGAAATAATATTAGATATACACAGCTAATTTCATTTTGTATAAAATTTGCTCTAAGCTTGTGTCTCAGGGAAATATACTAAAAATCAGCAGACACACAGGAGAAGAATGAATAATTAACATGAAAAGAATTTGCACAGAGAACCACATCCAGAGGATGCATGCAGGTTTCAAGGGCATGCAAGTGGAAAGACAGTTCTTTTCCATAACTGGTGTTCTTCGAGATGTGTTGTTCATGTTCATTCCATATTAGGTGTGTGTGCTCGCCACATGCCCTGGTGCTGGAAGTTTTTCCCTCAGCACTATCCATAGGGGATCGGCTCTGGCGCCCCCTGGAGTGGCGCCCCCATGGCACAGTATAAGGTTAACCGCCGGCTCCCCCCACCCTCAGTTCCTTCTTGCCAGAAATTCCAACAGTGGGGAAGGAGGGCGGGTCATGGAATGAACATGAGCAACACATCTTACAGAACACCAGTTACGGAAAAGGTAACTGTCTTTTCTTCAAGTGCTTGCTCATGTCCATTCCACATTAGGTGACTCCAAAACAGTACCCCTGGAGGTGGGTAGGAGTTCACGGACGTATAGATTGCAACACAGCTCTGCCGAAACAAGCGTCGTCCCTGGCCTGCTGAGTGATGGCCTAATGAGCGATAAACATGTGGACAGAGGATCATGTTGCGGCTCTACAGATGTCCTGGAGGTGCACCAGGAAGGCCCCTGAAGATGCTTGAGCTCTCGTCAAGTGGGCTCTGACAATCGGTGGCAGTGGAAACCCGCCAGGTCATAACAGGTCCTTATGCACAAGGTGATCCAAATGGAAATCCTCTGAGAGGACACTGGATGACCCTTCATCCTATCTGCTGTAGCGATGAAGCGTTGAGTCGATTTACGGAAAAGCTTGGTATATTCCAAGTAAAAAGCCAAGGCCCTCCGGCGTCCAGGGCGTGAAGACACCTCTCTTCACTGGTCTTGTGCAGTTTGGGACAGAACACCGGGAAGATGATGTCCAGGTTCATATGGAAGGTGGAGACCATCTTTGGCAGGAAGGCCGGGTGAGGTCGTAACTGAACCTTATGTTTGTAGAAGACCGTGTATGACAGTTCTGAGATCAAGACTTTAATTTCAGAGACCCATCTCGCTGACGTCACCGCCACCAGGAATGCGACCTTCCACAACAGATGCGAAAGGGAGCAGGGACCCAGCAGTTCAAAGGGCAGGCCAGTGAGCACAGAGAGGACCAAGTTAAGATCCCACTGCAGGATGGGAGCCCGTACCTGTGGAAAGAGTCTCTCCAGCCCTATGATAAATGGTAGCACCCATTTATGGCCAGGTAAGTCAGTCTAGTTGAGGGCTTCCTACTTCCCAGGAGGACCTGTTGGACTTCTTCCGAACAGGTCCGCTCCTCCGCGTTCAGCCACGCAGCATCCATGCCAAGAGGTGGAGGGACCAGAGGTTGGGGCGTAAGAACCAACCGTGGTCCTGTGACAGCAGGTCTGGTCGGTTGGGCAGGGAGGGGCTGCTGACAGGCTCATGGGCATGCTGAACCAATGCTGGTGAGGCCACATCGGGGCAATCATGATAACCTGTGCCTGGTCTCTCGATCTTTGCAGGGCCCTGCTGATGAGTGGAATTGGAGGAAATGCGTACATCAGGCTCCCTGACCATGACAGGAGGAAGGCATCGGAGAGGGAGCCCTTGCTCAGACCCTGTCGAGAACAAAACCGGTGGCATTTCCTGTTCTGTCTTGTAGCAAACAGGTCCACTTGGGGAGTTCCCCATCTTTGGAAGATCATGCAGGCTACCTCTGGATGGAGGGACTACTTGTGGTGAGAGGAGACGACCTTGCTGAACTGGTCTCCCAGCATAGTCCTGACACCGTGAAGGTGACAAGCTTCCAGGTAGATTTCATGGCTGATTAAGTCCCACAGACGGAGCGCCTTCTGACAGAGCAAACGAGCGTGCTCCCCCTTGCCTGTTGATGTAGAACATTGAGGCTGTGTTGTCCATCAGGACTCGTACCACCTTGCCCGACAGATGTGGCAAGAAGACTCTGCACGCCAGCCAGACTACTCAAAGCTCTTTGACTTTTATGTGTAACCGCGCCTCCTCCAGGGACCACATCCCCATGTCTGGAGGTTGCCAAGATGTGCCCCCCAGCCGAGGTCTGAGGCTTCCGACACCAACTCGATGGAGTCAGGAGGCTTGTCAAACAGAACCCCTTCTAGGACTGTCCTGCAGTTGGTCCACCATCTCAGCGAAGTAAGTATCACCTAAGGAATGGTAACGATATTCTCCAGGGGGTCTCGGGACTGGGAATAGACCGTTGCCAGCCATTACTGCAGGGGTCACATCTGGAGCCTGGCATGGTGGACCACGTAAGTGCACGCTGCCATGTAACCCAACAGGCTCAGACAGACCCTAGCTGTAGTCAGAGCGAACACAGACTTCTGCGATGAGGTTCACCATCGTGTGGAACCTTTCCAGTGGCAGGACCGCTCTGGCAAAAGTTCCTGGTGCGTTTTGGCGTCATCCGGAGGAACCAAGTGAGGGGGCCTTATGATAGCCTCATCCGGCGATGACAATGCCACAGGAACTTCCACGTCCATTGGTGGTCCAGCAGCTTTCTCCCTTGAGTCCTCCTGGACCCGCGGCATCTTACCCTCCGAAGCCTCAAGCACCACAGGGGGATGGGATACCGAGGTCGCTGGCCTCTCCGAGGCTCCCGACACTGATCGGGCAGCCTGGGAAGGTTGGGTGAACCCCCAAGGGTTCCACGGATACCATGGCGCCGGCCACTACGCCTGGGGCAATGGGACAGGTTTTGGTGCCAATAATGTAGTCAGCACTGCTAGTACTGGCTCTTCTCCCAGCGTCAGGGAACCTCGCTCCGAGCCGCAACCTCCTTCTTGGAGACAGACGATGATGGCCCAGCGATCGGCAGTCTCTGGTGCCCGATCGGTCCTGGGATCGGTACCAGGCCCTTGAAGACGGTCAGGATCGGTCCCAGAGTTCTTGCTGTGTGGCGTGTGCCTCGGAGGGTCTGCGCCAATCTACTGGCGAAGTATGCCTCAAGTACCTCGATAGGTGCCTGCGGTGCGGGACCGAAGAGGGCTCTGCTGAGCCTGCCTCTCCAGTCCTGAGGCATGACGGCTTGGGTGGGCATCGGTACTGCTGAGGTGGGGACACACGCATAGGTCCCAACACAGGTTTTCCCCGAGTCCGGGGTACCGCTACAGCCGGTGTGGGCAGCACCAGGAGCGTCAGGATCTCTTGAAAAAAAGCGACAAAGAGTCCTGTGGCACCTTACAGACTAACAGACGTATTGGAGCATAAGCTTTTGTGGGTGAATACCCACTTCATCAGATGACGAAGTGGGTATTCACCCACGAAAGCTTATGCTCCAATATGTCTGTTAGTCTATAAGGTGCCACAGGACACACTGTCGCTTTTTACAGAGCCAGACTAACACGGCTACCCCTCTGATATAGGATCTCTTGAGCCGCTCAAGAGCTTTGGGCGCAAACGGCACCTGACGCTGGCTAGGGCCTGCACCGCTATCTGGGGTCGCAGGTGAAGCATAGGATGGGTTGCACCGCTTGACTCGAGTGGGGCCCGACTTCCGGAACAGGGTGTTGAGATGCCTGGCACAGGTAGTGGCTCACCCCCAGCCCTCTCCTTTCCCTTACAGAAGGTAGAAGTCTTCCCCTCCCAACCCTTCTCGGCTTCTTCCCCGGAGCCGTGGAAGGGGACCGGTGCCGGCTAGCGGACAGCACCGGCAGAGCACTGCGCATGGAGATGCAATGCTCGATGCAGAGTCGGACCGTTGCCCCAGTGCCGGAGCGAGTGCAGACTCCATTAGGAGCGCTTTCAGACAGATATGGCGCTCCTTCTTCATCCTAGGTTTGAAGGACTTGCAGATACGGCACTTGTCACTGATGTGCCCTTCGCCTAAGCACCTTAGGCAGCTGGTATGTGGATCACTGATGGGCACAGGCCGTTTGCAGAGATCACAGAGCTTAAAGCCTGGGGACCGGGGCATGCCCCGGCCCAGTCCCATTTGGGACTAACGAAAAGTTGAGAACTACTACTAAGGGTAACTAAGAAACTACTAACTATATACAACTATATTACAGGTTTTCAAAGTTCACAAGAACAGAGAATGAAAACTCTAGCCGAAGCAGCAGATGTTCCAGCACCGTCACTGGCAGCAAAAAAGAACTGAGGGTCGGGAGAGATGGAGGTGCCCCTTACACTGTGCCATGCAGGGGCCACTCCATGGGATACTGCTGAGGGAAAATCTTCCAGCACTGGTGCATGCGGCAAGCACACACCCCTAATATGGAATGGACATGAGCAAGCACTCGAAGAACAGATATTTGTCTGCAGCATTTTATCAAAGACCTGGGAATCATTTCCAGATGGTGTTGCCAGTCACTGGCTGTGGTCAGGCTGGAGCATGGGACTAGCCTGAAGGTCAAGAGATGGCACAGTTTTAGTTCAGAAAAATAATTCTTGAGACTAGTTGTTCCATTGTGCTTGTAACCTGTATGGCTTCTTAATTTAGCTAGTCTGATTTTTTTCTTCCAAAACCAGTTAATGCTAAAGACCAGTTTCCACCTTCCTAAATGCAGACAGGAAGCCAGCAGAGAGGAGGAAGGGAGTAACTGCTGCACTTCAACCACCATTGTATTTACATTTCCGTTCTCTCAACAACAAATAAATGTAATTGGGACCGAACATGAGGCACTACTTGAAAAACAAAGGTTGAGGTTTCTGGAGAGAAAGGGGTGCAAAAGTAGGTTTGGATTCCTTTGCAGTGTTATCAGGTGGGCATTTTGAGAGAATGATTCACTTCCTTGTGGAACTTAAAACTGCAATAGCTAGGGAGGGAGTTACTGAATCTCAATGGGCAGCCAAGGTATTGTGTGCTCATAGACACAAGCAGTTTCCCGCTGAAAGGAAAAGGATAAGGGACTGGACATATTATTTTATCCAGTACAATGCTAAGTGGTTAAGTCATTTTTCTTAAAATAAAGGACTTCCACCTATACTTTAGGAAGAGAGATGAACCATTCCTTCCCATATTCTATCAGATTATTTGGCACAGTATTTTGAATAAATATGTACTGTATCATGTACCATTCAAGCAAGCAATCTTAGTCCACTGTTAACTTTTTAATCATTTCCAAAAAACAAATTTCCACGTTACTTCCACCAACTTAGACTATTAGACAAAGGTTTAAGAAATACAGGTTAACTGGCACTAATAGTGAAAAGTGTTTACTTCTTGCATTTCCTCCCAGGTTGGGCAATGAAAATAAACTAGTCTATTTCTAATCAAAAGTGTTCGATATTCCTTAAGCTATCTGCCATACCACCATATCACTTGACTACAAGTGCCACTGAGAAACATCAATATTTCACACTCCTCGAGGAAGCACAGAAGATGGCCAAAAGACCAGTGTGCTTTATATGTTTGCAAAGCCATAAAAGGAGCAAGGGGGAAGGTGTTGGCTTTGAACTGGTCATCCTCTCAAATTTAATTGGTTCTCTAAAGTCAGAGTCCAAGACATTATTTAAAGCCCTGTTTGGACTGGGAATGGCAATGGGAAATGATGTACTAAGATAAAACTGACCAGCCTCCAGTATTAAAGGTGCACAATAAGGCACTTCCTTCCCAACACCCTCTAACCCTACCTGCTGCCCCTAGCTCAGCTGCTGTTCCGAAAGAAGTGAACTTTACACATCCGGCTATTGGAACTGCTCCAGAGGCAATGAGCGTGGGTTAGACCTACCAGAAGAAAGTGTTTCAGGAAATGCTTTTAGCTGCCAAACAAGCTCTTTGGGAAACACCTGCTTGATTTCCATGTCCTGAAAATTTAACAGCAAGGATCAAAAGGGGTAATGACATGGCAAATATTGCCAACACCCTTTGAGCCAGCCTGCCTCAAGTCTACATTACATTTCTAGGTTGCTTTCTACACAAAGAAAAAGAAGGGGGGAGATTGAAAACCCTCTGATCAGTAAGAGATGCAGGTTAAAGAAAAAAGTGTAAGACATTTTGCCCTGATTGTCAATGAGACAACCAAGAAAAACAGCCTGATAGGTACAAAGTTGCTTCAATCATTGCTAATCAGAAGTTCGAATGGGAAAAGCTGCAGTCCAGAGGGGGGTGTCAAGACTCCCACATCCTCTGTTCTGAGTTGCTTATATTCCTAAATCCCTGCTTTAGAAAGGCAAGGCCCCACCTTCCACCACCGCTCTCCCTTTAACTAGAGTTACCATATTCAAACATTTAAAAAAGAGGACACTCCACGGGGACCCAGTCCCACCTCCGGCCCCGCCCCAACTCCACCCCTTCCCCGCCCCTGGCCCCGCCCCAACCCCATCCCCATTCCAACCCCTTCCCCAAAGTCCCTGCCCCAACTCTACCCCCTCCTCCCTCCCGCTCTGATCTTGGTTGGGGGTTGCTAAGTGCTTCCTTGCTCCCCACTCGCCCTGCAGCTCCTGCACACACACACCCCGCCCCTGCAGCCTCTGCGCCCCCCTGCCCCTGCAGCCTCTATGCCCCTGCCTGCCCTGCTCCTCCTCACCCTGCAGCCTCTGCACCCACCGCCTGCCCTGCCCCTGCGCCCCCCTGCCCTGCTCCTCCTCGCCCTGCAGTCCCTGCACCCCCCCGCCCCTGCAGCCTCTGCGCCCCCCGCCTGCCCTGCCCCTGCACCCCCTGCCGCCTCTATGCCCCTGCCATGCCCTGCTCCTCCTCGCCCTGCAGCCTCTGCACCCACCGCCTGCCCTGCCCCTGCGCCCCCCTGCCTGCCCTGCTCCTCCTTGCCCCTGCACCCCCCTGCCCCTGCAGCCTCTATGCCCCTGCCTGCCCTGCTCCTCCTAACCATGCAGCCTCTGCACCCCCCCCACCTGCCCTGCTCCCCCGCTCACCCGGCAGCTTCTACCTGGCGGGGGCTTCGGATGCTCAGCAGCGACTGGGGCAACGCGGGTCCCTGCAGCCCCAGCACATGCTGCATTCCCTGCCCCACGCCGCAGCCTCCTTCCTGCCGCGTGGGGTGATGGGGCTGCAGGAAGGGTCCCCCAGTGACTGGGGAGTCCCCACCCGTGAGGGAAGCCTGAGCCGCTGGCTGGGCCCGGCCTCCCCATGGTCCTGCGGGCTCAGCTGGGGCGCGCAGTCCGCCCGGCCTCCGGGGGCAGCAGCGGCCCCTTCGCCGCCTTCTGTGGCTGCGCCCCCCCTTCCCCCGCCCGAGCTCACTACAATGTAGCCGGGCGGCTGGGCTGCGCTGCGGACCCGGCGGATCGTGCTGGGTCCGGGCAGACCCTGGCTTATGCTGCCTCCCTATTTCCCCGGACATGTCCGGCTTTTTGGCAATTCCCCCCGGACGGGGATTTGAGTACCAAAAAGCCGGACATGTCCGGGGAAATCCAGACGTATGGTAACCCTTCCTTTAACAATGTCCAGGGCCAGAAACACAGAGAGAAGCATGAACTGAATTCAGAAGACATCATGACTTCCCATCCCCCTCCCAAGCATGATAAGCCAATGTATTTGGCAATTAGTCAAAGAGCTTTTAAAGAAGAAAACAGCTTAGGGTGGCTTCCCCTTTGTATTATGGCTCTCTGCCAAATACATCAACTGGCTGTGTTCACAGTAGATTTTATTTAAATCAAAGATTTAAAATCACAGATTTAAATCAGTAAGCAGTAACTCTTGTTTTTTTAAATAATTGATTTTAATCTTGTTTTGTATTTGTACTATTTAGTTATTTTCCTCGAGAAAGGTTGATTCCCATTGGTAACCATCAAAACAAGTTGATTTGCAACTAAACAGCCTTTACACACTAATTTTGATACTTCTTTTTGCTAACCAAGAAGATATACAGTATCTATACATGTTTATTTAAGCAGTTATATGAATAAATGTAAGTTAAGCTACAGTCTTAATTTTTACATGTTTTATTTATGTTAGAAAATGGTGAATTGAGCAGTTCTACTTTACTAGGGTTTTTTTTAATTTGTGACACACTATTTGGATGTAAACTGAAATTCAATTAAAAATACAGAGTTTTTTGTTTATTTTTTAATTAAATAAAATACCTTAAATGTGCTGGATATACATGAAAAGTTTATCAAAACATATTTTACATTTAAAACTAACTGATTTAGTTAATAAAGGGAAATATTATCTGTAGTTAGTGAACTGAAATGATTGTTTCTGGTGACCAGGTGTTTCAAGATGTTAAAGAACTAGTAGATCTCATTCTCTCACACCTACTTTTTATTCATAGACTGTAAGAGGAAAACAAGTTTTCATGCTTTTTTTTAAACTCCCAATTAGTTTCTTAACTTTCAATTAACTAGTCATTGAAATAAACTAGCTGAATAAACTGAAACGAGGAATATATTCTTTCTATACATGCAGATGATGCTACTGCTGTCAAAAGCTGGTTTAGCACTTCAACAAACTCTAGTTCCAGGTGCTTAGCCAGTGACTTCCACTAGTGCAGTGGTTTGACTTTTTTAAAAACTTGACAAACATGTGCTGCTTAATTTTTTTAAAAAATTAACTGAAATATTTAATTATAGTACGTTTAAGCCTTACTATAGGTTGTCAAAATTTCAAATTTAATTTTAAATAGTTTTATTTTTACAAAATGAACATTTAATTTAAATTAAAAAACCTGATTTTTTTTATCCACCTTGGCTGTGATACTCAATATTAGATAAAAGCCAATTTTAGTGATATATCAGGTTATGAGTGGATGCTGGAAAGCTTTACTTGGTTTGACTGTGAGTTTATCAGACAAACCTTTCCAACCTCAACACTAGTAGCTGGTTAAGAGCTTCCAAGAAAGAGGTATTCAAGATAAAGCTTGTGCCACACCTACAGAAGACAATTTAAAGATGCAGTTGAGACAACTGAATTTCCCCCGGGGAAGTTTTAACTAGTCATTCCAAGTACAGTGGTTTGCCATTAAAAATCCAACATCTACCATTTAGTACCTAATAGAATTATTTCCTGTTCTAATTCTATATACTGAAGTATCTCAGATATCATTGGGTGTTAACAGTAGGTAGGTATGGACTTTGATGGTGACCTCTTATACTAATTTTGTATGTTTCATGGTTTGTTTGGTATCTGTATCACTATGTGGGTGAAGACAGGAAGAAACACTGCATTAGCCAAACACCTCCAGGTCTGAGAAACAGCAGAGGCTTGAAAAAAATGGGTAACATTTTACAATATGAAGGTACTTAGCAATTAAATTAGCCATTGACACATGTATACTCCTACATTACAGCCTATGCCTTTCTCAACACAAATAGGAGTCAATGGTTACAGAATTCTATTTATTCTTAATTATTTGCTAGTATATGCAAAGCACACAGGGTCTCCTGGAACAGATATGCTCACCCCCTTAATCATCCCTTGGCTATGTAAGCCAGTGCACCACAATGAAGCAGTTTGGCTATTCAGCACCTTCAGTTATTCAAGAACAGCGAGTGTGGCATTTGAGCCTAGGGTAGTGACAAGCTCAAGGTTTGTTAATTACTTCATCCAAACATGCTGTCAAGCTAAGTCAGACTCACCTCTTCCCTGCAAAAGAATCGTGTACAACTGGGTCACTCAAACTCTGCATCAGCAGAACAAACAGACGACACAACACGAGACCAGACAGGCTGGGGTAAAGGAGGAAAAAACTGATAGGAGAAACAGGAAAAGGGAAGAGGTCCACACTGCCAGACATTACATTCTTTGGGCCACATTTAGATTCTGCTACCTAAAACTGAGCAGAGGCAGGTGCCAGAAGCAATAAAGAAGCCTCAAGTCTGAGAATCTGAGCAAAACAAGGAAAACTGAAGATCTTAGGTGGAAGAGGGAAGGATTTCATGTCGTTAAAATGCTTTCAGCGCATATTCATTCTGCAGAGACTTCCATGGGAGGGTCTCTCACACAATGCCTAGCATTAGGACTTACAGATTCTGCCAGACTAGACTCACCATTTCAGCCCCAATCAGCTGAAGCAGCTGGACCTGCCTGTCCAGCTTTGCTGCTAAACTCCAGCGGGAACCTACGCAGTCTCCACACACCATATTAGGGCTACGTTTATCCAGCTGAAGTTTCAGTATGTATGCACCAATGATTCTGCTTCAAAATTTTGTGGATGTCAAATATGTAATGTATCTTTAATGAGAGGTGATTCCATACCTTAAAAGCAGATGTTCCCTTTGTGTGTTCTTAATCTCCACAAACAGCTTATCTGTAAAATAAATGAGTACACAATTAAAAAGGAAGCTAGGGTTATAATCAACTACTTGGATGTCACAGAGACTTTGATCTTTCTCAGGGCTGGCCGGCCCAAATTTTAGTCCATGGCTTTGTACAAACTAATCCACTGGAAATTTTACTAAATTTTAATTTGCTGTTTTCCCATTTCTGTGGCCTGGGATCCTCTCGCTTACTTTATCCCACAATGACAACACAAAATAAAGCAGACATTAGGTTACTAACCCAGCCCTGAACCCTAACTGTAACAGTCTAGGAAGCAAGTTCTACAGTAGCCTCTAATAAAAGGCTAGATAGCACTGTTCAAGTCATTCATAAAAAAGCCAGAAGGAACCATTGAGATCATCTGGTCCAGGGGTTCTCAAACTGGGGGTCAGGACCCCTCAGGGGGTCGCGAGGTTATTACATGGGGGGTCACGAGCTGTCAACTTCCACCCCAAACCTTGCTTTGCCTCCAGCATTTATAATGGTGTTAAATATATAAAAAAGTGTTTTTAATTTATAAGTGGGGGTCGCACTCAGAGACTTGCTATGTGAAAGGGGTCACCAGTAAAAAAGTTTGAGAGCCACCGATCTAGTCTGACCTCCTGCATAACACACCCCACAGGATATCACTGAATTAATTCCTGTTTGAACTAGAGCATCTTTGTTAGAAAAACATGCAACGTTGATTTAAAATTGTGTAGTGATGGAGAATCCACCACAATCCTTGGTAAATTATTCCAGTGGTTAATTATCCTCACTGTTAAAAATGTGCACCTCATTTCTAGTCTGAATTTTCTGGCTTCAACTTCCAGCCACTGGATCTTGGTATGGCTTTGTCTGGTAGCCTGAAGAGTCCTCTATTATCAAATCCCTGTTTCCCATGTAAGTACTTACAGACTGATCAAATCAGCCCTTAAACTTCTCTTTGTTAACCTAAATAGATCAAGCTCCCTGAGTATCACTATAAAGCAGGTTTTCCAATTCTTTAATCATTCTCATGGCTTCCCTCTGAACCCTTGCCAATTTATCAACATCCTTCTGGGAAGAATATTTCAGTAGCATCTGCACCAGTGTTATTACAGAGGCCATATAACCTTCTTACACCTACTCAATATTCCGTTTATACATCCAACAATCACATTAACCCTTTTCCCTGCAACACTGCACCATCATCTTATGTTCAGCTGATTATCCACCATAACCCCCAAGTATTTTCAGAGTCACTGCTTTGCAAGGTAGAGTCCCTCTCAGCCAGTATGGATGTCCTGCTTTCTTAGTTCCTAGATTTAGGACTTCATTTGGCTGCACTGAAATGTTGTCTACTTGTGCCCAAATGATCCAGATAACTCTGTGCCAGAGACCTGTCTTCTTCATTAACCACTTCCCCCATCTTTGTGTCATCTACAAACTTGGTCACTAATCATTATGTTTTCTACCAGGTCACTGATTAAAATGATTAACAGCAGAGTGCCAAGAATCAATTTCTGCAGGACCCCTCCAGAAACACAACCACTCAATGACAATTCCCTGTTTACAGTTATATTTTGAGACTTGTCAGTTAGCCAGTTTTTAATCTATTTAACATGTGCCGTGTTAATAATGTATCATTCTAGTTTCTTAATCAAAATGTCATACAGAACCAAGTCAAATGCCTTACAGAAGTCTATTACCTCAATCAACCAAGCTAGATCTCTGAAGAGATTACGTTAGACAAAATCTATTTCCACAAACCCATGTTGATTGGCATTAATTATATTACCCTCCTTTAATTCTTGACCAAGTCCTGTATCAGCTGTTTTATTATTTTGCCAATACATATGCACAAAATATAAATTAAATTGAAAGTGAACAAATTAAAGACAAAATAGCTGCAAGAGACATCACTGAAGGTAAATTGATACTGGACTCTGTGTCTTCTGGGTCATGCTTCATGACATTAGAACACAGCATCAGAGTCAAATAACCAATGTTGCTAACATGGCACTCCTGGGGCTTATGACCTATACCAGCCATTCACCAACAACGGTTGCCTTGTGACTATGTGCAGAATAAAACTGATCCAGAGCAATGAAGGATCAGAACATAAGCTAGCAGAAATCAAGTCAGTACAAAGGCACACAAGCAGCATCACTGGCACAACCATAAGAGAACTGAGTGGTGACGTACTCAGGGAGAAGCATCACCTTCATGGCTTGTGCACACTACTAGCCAGTACATGCAGAATATTAACATTCATTCTTCAGAAGGAAGGAGTCCTGCAAGACAGGCACCTGGAACTTGAGGAAAGAACAGAGGACTCACAGCAATGCAGTAGCGGACAGGAACCCTCATACATAAAACACACTCACAAAATAGTGTCACAATTTTATCATGATTCTCAGAAAAAATTCTTTTAAAATCGTAGATCCTGGAATAGTGCAAGTAAGTTAGAGTCTCCACTTTCATTTGAAAAAACAGTATATTTCTAGCCCTCATGATTGCAGAGAAGAGCTTGAATATGTGATCCAAATGTACTTTAAGATTCAAAAGTCAGCATGTACATAAAAAAACCAAAATTATGTTTTAAAGTTCCATGATTTTGGGGAACCTGATTATTTTTGAGTACTTGGGGCTGGCAATATTACAGTTATGAACTGATAAATTAGATTGACTAAATCACTGGATTATATCTTGGCCCCATTAAAGTCAATAGGAGCTTTGCCACTGACTTCAGTGGAACCAGAATTTCACCCATTTTCTTTGAAAAAGATACATTTGCAGTAATTTCTTGCTGTGAAAATTGCACTGAATGATAGTCTTCAATATACTTCAAATCATCCATCATATTGTGTTCCTTTGCTCTCAGCTGCCCCAAAAGCCCAAATTCTTCCACTGGGGGGAAAAAAGCATTAAAGCTATTTTGTTCTAGGCCAGAGGCTCCCAAACTGTGGCTGATAACTAGGGGTCCAGAGAGAGCTGTCTGGCCAAATGGTGCTGGCTCTCCTTGTTTGCAGCTTAAGCAAACAAATAGATGTAAAGAAAGAAGATATAGAACAAAAGTAAACAGAGTGTGATCAACACTTAGAACAGAATGCCTCCCTTAACACATTAAAGAGAGCTAAAAACACTACCTAAGAATGGCCATACTAGATCAGACCAAAGGTCCATCTGGCCCAGTATCCTGTCTTCCATCAGTGGCCAATGCCAGGTGCCCCAGAGAGAATGAACAGAACTCATCAAGTGATCCATCCCCTGTCGCATATTCCCAGCTTCTGGCAAACAGAGACTAGGGACACCATCCCTGCCCATGCCGGCTAATAGGCATTTATGGACCTATCCTCCATGAATTTTTCTAGTTCTTTTTTGAACCCTGTTATAGTCTTGGCCTTCACAACATCCTCTGGCAAGGCGTTCCACAGGCTGACTATGCGATGTATGAAAAAAAACTTCCTTTTGTTTGTTTTAAACCTGCTGCCTATTAATTTCATTTGTTGGACCCTAGTTCTTGTGTTATGTGAAGGAGTAAACACCACTTGCTTATTTACTTTCTCCATACCACTCATGATTTTATAGACCTCTATCATATCCCCCCAGTCGTCTCTTTTCCAAGCTGAAAAGTCCCAGTCTTATTAATCTCTCCTCATACAGAAGCCATTCCATACCCCTAATCATTTGTGTTGCCCTTTTCTCAACCTTTTCCAAGGCCAATACATCTTTTTTGAGATGGGGCGATCACATATGCACTCAGTATTCAAGATGCGGGTGTACCATGGATTTATATAGAGACAATATGATATTTTCTGTTCAAGTCCTTTCCCAGCATTATTTTTCTATGTAAACAATTTCTCAAGTTGCCACAGATATGTAGGACCATTAATGAGAAGGGAAGTGTCCATGTGAAAATCTACACCATGAAAATTTTGGGGATGTTTTAGGCAGTTAGATCACTACTCTGCATTATTTCATATCTCTGCACAGCATTTTTTCCACATGCAGGGCTCAAAGTCCTGTAAGTCCATGTTGTCACAACGGGTTGTGCAACCAGGTATGTGTGACACTTCGGGTCTCTTATAGAATTGCATTTTTGGCATAACTGAGGAACAGCCGCACTCTGTCTCCAGTCACAGAGGGCAGGATGGGATCATATGATCAATTGATGAAACGCCAGTGAGAGCTAAAGGGCACTGAAATATTTGTGGCATGGTTTCTCTCAGTCACTAATTGGTAAAGCTATTACCCAAAGGATTCTAAGACCTTTCACATGGCAAAACTCTTATTTTTATATTAGTAAACCCTCAATTGAGACAACTAAACATGAACAATTGTTTATTTCTGTTCAGACAAGGAGGTAGGAATAAAAAGGCATCACAAATTATGTCATTCCACCCCAAAGCTGAAGGACACTTTCAGTAATTCCAACTTCACAGAGAGTAGAATTTGTTGTGGTGTTTTAGATAGCTGTTTCGCTTTTATCAGACTTGCCCATGCCTAAGGGAAACCAATTTGAACCCATTTAGGAAAATATACTGAATGATCTTTCAAAGGCTACAATTATTTCACATCAAAGTTAAGATATTAACTGAACCAATAAATTTTAACTTGTGGTTCTCACAGCACCCCTGCACATAGTGGGCCAGATCTTCAGCACAGCTTTACTGGCTTCAATGAAGCTGCACCATTTTACAACAATTGAGGACACAGCCTAGTATCACTATTTATCTATAGGGTCTGTGAAGGAGTGTATGAGCCCTTTAAGAGTCAGACAGGAGCTCACAGTCTGGGATAATCAAGGAGATTGCCTGTTCCACCTGGTACTTCCTTATTTAAGCAGAAAGAGGAAGTTGAGCAGGGGAGAGATAGTAGAGAGATCTAGCTGACAAATGGGGGTGGATCTCTCTCCAGCCGGTTAGTCTGATGAGGCACAAAAACTTTAATTTTTTAAGTCTGGGAAACACAACCCTTTTTAGCCTGAAGTATATAAATCCATGGTAACCCCAAATGTTGAATACAGCATGCAGTTTTGGTATCCTCATCTCAAAAAATATAAATTAGAATTGGAAAAGATGCAGAGAAGAGCAACGAAAATGACTCGGGTATGGAACAGTTTCATATGAGGACTTTTCAGCTTAGACAAGACATGACTAAGTGTGTTGGGGGGAGGGGAAGATATGTCAAAGGTCTATAAAATGATGAATGGGATGGAGAAAGTGAATAGGGAAGAGTTATTTACCCCTTCACATAACACAAGAACTAGGGGTTACCCAATTAAATTAATCGGCAGCAGGTTTAAAACTTACTTCCTTGTGTATGTCTTCACACAACACACAGTCAACCTGGGGAACTCTTTGCCAGGGGATGTCGAGAAGGCCAAAAGTGTAACAAGTTAAAAAAAGAACTAGATAAATTCATGGACAATAGGTCCATCAGTGGATAGGTCAAGATGGTCAGGGATGCAATCCCACGCTCTGGGTTTTCCTAACCCAGAAGCTGGATGACAGGGAATGGACCACTCAAAATTTCCCTGTTCTATTCATTCCCCCTGAAACATCTGGCACTGGTCACTATCAGAGACAGGATACTGGGAGAGATGGCCCTTTGGTCTAACACAGTATGGCCATTCTTATGTTAAGAAAGGAGGACTGAATTAACACTCCAGCTTGGAGGAGAACTGTGAGCTGGAGCAGATAGAAGACTCCAAGGGAATAAAAAGACAACTCCTCCAGCCAGGTAGGGGTGAAATTTGGACTCTGAAGCCTTTATTTTTATTCAAACAGTATAGGATAATAAACCAGCATAATACTGACGACAGACAGACTCTGGAGTTCTTATGGAATCTGGGAAGGGAAACTGAGGATGACCTCAGCAGAGCCACACTAGCCCAGAAGAGGTTGCTCCAGGGCAGGCACACCCATTTACAGCATCCGAAACTTGCTAGGTGTTTTCCAGTCGAACAGTAAGATCTTATGACACACTTTTGACCTTGCCTTCCCTAGTATAAAGACATAGCAACGTGTACATATAAGAAGAATTTTAAAACACTACAGTAGACACTCATTAGTAGCAACACATCGGTGCCCTTTTGCTATGTTGCTCCGAAGCAGCTGTTGCTGTTTTGGGGAGTGTCAATTCACAGTAGGGAAAGTGTTCCCAGGGGACATGTTGCTCGTAAGCAGAGGTTGGTCTTACAAGGTGTTGCTGCAAACAAGCGTCTACAGCAGGGGTCAGCAACCTTTCAGAAGTGATGTGCCAAGTTTTCATTTATTCACTCTAATTTAAGGTTTCGCATGCCAGTAATACATGTTAATGTTTTTAGAAGGTCTCTTTCTAGAAGTCTATAATATATAACTAAACTATTGTTGTATGTAAAGTAAACCAAGTTTTTCAAATGTTTAAGAAGCTTCATTTAAAATTAAATTAAAATGCAGAGCCCCCTGGACCTGTGGCCAGGACCCAGGCAGTGTGAGTGCCACTGAAAATCAGCTCACGTGCCGGCTTCAGCACACATGCCACAGGTTGGCTACCCCTGGTCTTTTTATTTGTTATACTGTAGATACTACGCTGCACACACGATTCTCCCTTTGGGGAGAGTAAGAGAAAAACGAACCAAACAACGCACTAGTTGTGTCATTTAATTTTAAAGCACTACCAGAAGGCTCTCCGATACTGTGGTGATGAGGGTAGGATAGTGGATCCCTATCTGAGGGAATTTACAATCGTAGTCTTGCTAGATGGAGGGGGTTACCTTAGTGGAAATGTGCTACATCTGTGGTAACATTAACTAGTGGCATAATTCAAACAATGTTAAAATAAAATGCTAAAAACTGCATTAACGTAAAACAGACCAAATGAGAATGAACGCCATCTCAGCTAATGCAAAGCTATAATAATACTGTACATGGTGACGCATACAGGGTAGATTTGGTAAACCAAGATGTATTTATTCTCAATGTATTACAGTCACAAAACTACATCCATATTTCAAACAATTATGTGTTAACAATTTATCTCTATATTAAAGCATGTTGCAAGATATTTTTCAGACCCTTAGTATTCAGGATGGCAATTGCTTCCCTCAGTTCTCATACCAGGGTTAGTTCTTTCTTGGCAGCAGCTGTCTTCACAGTCTATTTAGGAAAAAAACCAATGGTGTGCCCAGGAGGTAGTGCTGCTGTTGTCCATGCCACCTACTAATGAAATATCCCACCACCTCTTGCTGAGAGTGGCTATTCAGAAAAACAGGTGAGGCAGGGTCACAATAAGGATTCCCTACACCCTATCCCATGAAAGATCATAATTAGTCATTTAAATTAGATGGCACCTATCCCCATGAGTTTAGTGTCTTTTAATGTTTGTACACCACCTAGTCCAATGGGTAGGGCCTTACCAAATTTACAGTTCATTTTGGTCAATTTCACAGTCATAGGATTTTAAAAATCATAAATTTCATTATATCAGCTATTTAAATCTGAAATTTCACGGTGCTATAATTGTAGGGGTCCTGACCCAAAAAGTTGTTGGGAGGGAGGTCACAAGGTTAGTCTAGGGAGGGTTGTGGTACTGCTACCCATACTTCTGCGCAGCTGGTGGTGGTGGCAGCGTTGCCTTGAGAGCTGGGCAGCTGGAGCACAGTGGCTGCTGGCATGGTATGGTATTGCCACCCTTCCTTCTGCACTGCTGCCTGAAGAACTGGACCCTCAGTCAGCAGCCGCAGCTCTCCGGCCACCCAGCTCTGAAGGCAGCAGTGTAGAAGTCAGAATATGATATGATATGGTATTGCCACTCTTACTTCTGTGCTGCTGCTGGCAGGGCGTTGCCTTCAGAGCTGGGCGCCCGGCCAACAGCCGCCACTCTCCGGCCGCCCAGCTCTGAAGGCAGCACAGAAGTAAGTGACCCCCCTTAAAATAGCCTTATGACCCCCATGCAACTCCCTTTTGCGTCAGGACCCCCAATTTGAGAAACATTAGTCTCCACCCATGACATCTGTAAAAGCACACAAGACCAGATTTCACGGGGGGGGACCACCAGATTTCATAGTCCATGACTCGTTTTTCATGGCCATGAATTTGGTAGGTGTTAGTCCAGACTTTTGTAAACCCTGACTCATCAAGCCATACAGAATGGTCATGAAACCCACTGCCTACACCTTAATGCTACCCACCACATTTCTTCACCAGAGGAGAAAGGCCTTCACCAAAAGTAGTAGTAGCTACATGTAGTCTGCAATAGCAACTTGGGAGACAGGAGAAACTGCTTCCACTTCAGTAGCCACTGTTCCTTACCAGGGTTCCTTGCCCATTCTTGAACTCAACAAGTTCTTAAATCAAGTGTTTATGCCAGAAATAGGATGATGATGTTTTCTGCACAGGGACTACCTCCAAGTGTATGATGCATTCTTGTGCAAATTCAATTTACTGTTCCCACTCCTGCATGAGAAGACCTGGATGAAGCTGACAGTACATTATAGGATCTTAAATCTAGAAGACGTCACCTTCCCAAGTGTTTCGCTATAGCTTTTCCTTCCTCTCCATTGGAAGAAGTAACTCAGTCAAGTTTAGACTTGAAGTTTACATCTGTTGTAGAGTGGGATGTAGGTGGTCAGATTTATTGGTCAGAGGAAATGATGATCAGGCCTAGTGGTCAGAGCAAGAGTCAGGTAATGGAGCCAGAGATCAGAGCTGACGACTGAGTCAGGAGTCAAGCCAAGGATCAGAGCCAGAGTCAATAGCCAGGGATGTAACAAGACAGGAGGGCAAGAACAGGACAGGAAGGCAGGAATCAGGAACAATGCAGGGCTCAGGAGTCAGGAGAGAAGGCAGGGTCCAATATAGCAGCCAGCCCAGTTGCTTAGACAATATCCCATGCGCCCCCTAGCCCCCTTTTCTGGCTTAAATAGTGAGTCTGAGCCAATCAGAGAGGCCAGACATCTCCTCCAATCAGAAGCTTTGAGGGAGGTGTCTATGGTGAGCTACTGGCCACCAGCCCATACTCCTTGCTGGTACCAGTGAGCTGATAGGAGGTGGCAGAGGTCCGAGGACTGCCTGGGGATCTGCGGACCTGCGTTTGAGATTCACAATCCCTCACAAAATGTTACTGAAATATAAAGATTTTTCAAAAGCTAAAAAAAGTCTTGCATTTAAATTCCAAACCTGAGCAACCTTCTAGGGAAGCATTCAGGGACAAAAGTCAGCCTCACCTGGCAATTATTGTAAAGAATGCCTTGTGCTTCTCTTTTGCCGTGCAAAACATTTTTTGCTCAGAAATCAAAATCTTATGGGGTACAGTGGGACTTCCAGTAGAGTGGAATCTGTACTAGTAGCGGTTATCACTGAAGTCACACTATTCCAACTCAATCCAGAAATCAGACCATGGAATTAAGAACCTCAAGGGGACCGATTTTCAGTGTGTGGAAAAATTAGACAATATTCTTTGGCAATGTCCACGCTTCATGCTTATAGAAGATAATGGCCTTTTTGTTGAGGTAGTCTAACCAAGCTGTTAGACACACACCAATGGATGTAGAAAGGTTAAACTTAATTCATAAAATCAGGTAACATCAAATAACAAGCACTTTTCCTCTTCCACTATTTCCCACCATTGTTACCATAGGTGCAATGTAGGGAAAGGCACCAATAGCCAAGGGCATTTTAACCAGCAGGGCTCAAGAGTGCCACCTTCTCAAGATAATCAGGTACACTAGAGAGATGTTTGTAGCAACCAAGTTTCAATAAGAAAGGATCTGAATAGAAAAACTATCCCTCGAATGTGCTGGTAAAGAAGCAGCATCCCATACCAATGCCCTTTTGCAACCATGGATTGCAGAGAATTTGATCCCCATCTAGGGAAAATGAAGTCCAAAAAATTGCAAGGAGGCTCATGACTACATAAATCAAGTTTTTATGTAATGGAGGAAGAAAAGTTCTCCCAAGAAAAGCTTCCTGGATTCTGAAGAAGATTCCTGCTCAAAATGGAAGTTAGTTCTGGATGTAGGCATTTGGTACCAGTATCTGAGGAGTTTACCACTAATATTAGCTGAATGTGCCAAGTAACAGCAACACTTGGTTCAGTGGTTACCTGAAAGAAGATCAAGGAGGCCTTTGGAAGGAGATAAGGTTAGTTATCCTGAGAAATTAAAGTAATTTTTTTTGGAAGAAGGAAAACGGATGCCATCTTCGACTAACAGTGACAAAGTAGAAACACAAGGTAGGTGAGGTAATATCTTTTACTGGACCAACTTCTGTTGGTGAGAGAGAGAAGCTTTTGAGCCACACAGAGCTCTTCTTCAGAACAGAAGTTGGACCAATAAAAGATATTACCTCACCCACCTTGTCGTTCCCAGGATATGAGAGAGACATGGCTACAACTACACTAGATATAATAGCGAGACAGTAGGTCCAACATAACTAACCAACACTGAACGGACACCAATGTAGAATACAGAAGAAATACAGAGATTTCAGAAGTAGTGCTTACAGAAAGCCTTCTTACCCCTGTAAACAAATAATATAGAGGCATATCAGCCAGCCTGTTGGTGTCCCAGATATCATACTACCTACTGGACACCAAGAACTCAGAGATGAACACAAAATTATTTTACTGACCAGACTGCCCTCCCTGTGACTAGCCAACAGCAAAAATACCAGAGGAAGAAATTCAGTGGATACAGAGACAGAAATTCAGTGGATACAGAGACAAACACCTACAAGATCTTTATCAAGCATTCTTAAAACTACAATACCCACCTGCTGAAGTGAAAAAACAGATTGACAGAGCCAGAAGAGTACCCAGAAGTCTCCTACTACAGGACAGGCCCAACAAAAAAAATAACAGAACGCCACTATCCGTCATCTTCAGCCCACAACTAAAACCTCTCCAGAGCATCATCAAAGATCTACAACCTATCCTGAAAGACGATCCCTCACTCTCACAGATCTTGGGAGACAGACCTGTCCTCGCTTACAGACAGCCCCCCAAACTAAAGCAAATACTCACCAGCAACCACACACCACACAAAAACACTAACCCAGGAACCTATCCTTACCACAAAGCCTGATGTCAACTCTGTCCACATATCTATTCAAGTGACACCATCGTAGGACCTAATCACCTCAGCCACGCCATCAGGGGCTCGTTCACCTGCACATCTACCAATGTGATATATGCCATCAGGTGCCAGCAATGCCCCTCTGCCATGTACAGTGGCCAAACCGGACAGTCTCTACGCAAAAGAATAAATGGACACAAACCTAACATCAGGAATCATAACATTCAAAAACCAGTAGGAGAACACTTCAACCTCTCTGGTCACTCAGTAACAGACTTAAAGGTGGCAATTTTGCAACAGGAAAGCTTCAAAAACAAACTCCTACGAGAAACTGCTGAACTAGAATTAATTTGCAAACTAGATACCATTAACTTTGGCTTGAATAGAGACTGGGAGTGGCTGGGTCATTACACAAATTGAATCTATTTCCCCACCTTAAGTATACTCACACCTTCTTGTCAACTGTCTGGAATGGGCCATCTTGATTATCACTACAAAAGTTTTTTTCTCCTGCTGATAATAGCTCATCTTAATTAATTAGCCTCTTAAGGATTGGTATGGCAACTTCCACCTTTTCATGTTCTCTGTATGTATATACACCTCTACCTCAATATAACGCGACCCAATATAACATGAATTCGGATATAATGCGGTAAAGCAGTGCTCCGGGGGGACGGGGCTGCGCACTCCAGTGGATCAAAGCAAGTTCAATATAACACGGTTTCACCTATAATGCGGTAAGATTTTTTGGCTCCTGAGGACAGCGTTCTATTGAAGTAGAGGTGTATATCTTCTTAGTATATGTTCCATTCTATGCATCTGCTGAAGTGGGCTGTAGCCCACAAAAGCTTATGCTCAAATAAATTTGTTAGTCTCTAAGGTGCCACAAGTACTCCTGTTCTTTTTTCAGTGGATACAGGTCTAATTAAGAAATTAACACCCAATCACATAGCCCAGGTTACTGTAATCTCAATTGCATTTGATCTGATTGTTTCACAATACAGCACACACTGCACAGTCTGAGCCAAATCCAGGAGTTTAATTTTTAATAGCCAGCTGCTTCAGTTTATTCATTTATAGCTAAATTGAACAAATGACTGCTTTGGTTACCATTAAGTAATCATTAGTAACTGGACCCAAACTAAAAAGCTCTCACCATTCAGTCCTCTTATGAATATCAAGAAGCTTTTCTTCACTATAGTCACTAGACAGGGATCAAGGAATATTTAGAAATATTAAAAGAGATTCCACACCAAAGAGGAAATTAAATCTTGCTACATAGTGTCAAAATATATATCCCAGTTTCCTGGGAACTGTACTACTTTCTCGGGGATCCATTTTTGACCCACTATACTCCCTCTATACCCTATCTCTGAATGATCCTATCCACAAACAAGGCATTAACTATCATATTTATGTCACCAATGCACAAATCGGTATCTTGGTGGAATGATGATAATCAATGGGATACAGTAATATCTACAAAATATATAGGAATGACAGGATAGGTCACGCTGGGGGAGGGAGGAGGGGAGTGGCACTAAAGAAAGCAAAGCAGAGAGTCAAATATAGTACAAATCTTAAATGAACCAAACTGTACCACAGACAATCTATGGATAGAAATTCCATGCTTGAATAATAAGAATATAGCAATAGGGATATACTACCGACCACCTGACAAGGATGGTGATGGTGACTATGAAATGCCCAGGGAGATTAGTAAGGCTATAAAAATAGAAAACACAATAATAATGGGGGATTTCAACTATCCCCATGTTGACTGGGTACATGTCACCTCACGATGGGATGCACAGATGAAGCTTCTTGACACCATAAATGACAGCTTCTTGGAGCAGCTAGTCCTGGAACCCACAAGAGGAGAGGCAATTCTTGAGTTAGTCCTAAATGGAGCACAGAATCTGGTCCAAGAGGTGAATATTGCTGAACCGGTTGGTAATAGTGACCATAATATAATTAAATTTAACATCCCTGTGGTGGGGAAACACCAAAGAATCCAACCGCAAGTAATATTTAACTTCAGAAAGGGGAACTACACAAAAATGAGGTTAAAAAAACCTAGTTAAACGTAAATTAAAAGGTACAGTCCCAGAAATGAAATGCCTGCAAGCTGCATGGAAACTTTAAAAAAAAAAAAAAAAAACACCACAAGAGGCTCAAATTAAATGTATACCCCAAATTTAAAAGCCCTATAAGAGGACCAAAGGAGTGCCACCATGGCTATACAACGAAGTAAAAAGTAGTTAGAGGCAAAAAGGCATCCTTTAAAAATTGGAAGTTAAAGCCTACTGAGGAAAATAGAAAGGAGCATAAATTCTGTCAAATCAAGTGTAAAAGTATAATTAGGCAGGCCAAAAAAAAATTTGAAGAGCAACTAGAAAACAACTCCAAAACTAAAACAGCAAAAAAAAAAAAAAAAAATTAAGTACATCACTGGACAATCGAGGTGCTAAATCAGCACTCAAGGAAGATAAGGCCATCGAAGAGAAATTAATGAACTATTTGCATCAGTCTTCACAGCAGAGGTTGTAATGGAGGTTCCCACGCCTGAGCCATTCTTTCTAGATGAAAAATCTGAGGTACTGTCCCAGATCGAGGTGTCAGAGGACATTTTGGAACAAATTGATAAATTAAACAGGAATAAGTCATTAGGACCAGAGGTATTCACCCAAGAATTCTGAAGGAACTCAAATGTAAAGTAGCAAAACTACTAACTGTGATACATAACCTATCATTTAAATCAGATGACTGGAAGATTACTAATGTGAAGCCAAATTTTTTTTTTTTAAAGGCTACAGAGACGATCCCAGCAAGTACAGGATGGTAAGCCTAACCTCGATACCGGGCAAATTGGTTAAAACTATAGTAAAGAACAGAATTATCAGACACATAGATGAATATGATATGTTGGGGAAGAGTCAACTTGACTTTTGTAAAGGGAAATCTTGCCTCACCAATCTATTAGAATTCTTTGAGAGGGTAAACAAACATGTGGACAAAGATGATACAGGGGATATAGTGTACTTGGACATCCAGAAACCCTTTGACAAGGTCCATCACCAAACGCTCTTAAGCAAACTAAGCAGCCATGGAATAAAAGGGAAGATCATCTCATGTATCAGTAACTGGTTAAAAGATAGGAAACAAAGGGTAAGAATAAATGGTCAGTTTTCAGAATGGAGAGAGGTAAATAGTGGTGTCTCCCAGGGGTCTGTACTGTTCAACATATCCATGAATGATCTGGCAAAAGGGGTAAACACTGAGGTGGCAAAATTTGCAGATGATACAAAATTACTCAAGATAGTTAAGTCCAAAGCAGACTGCAAAGAGGGACAAAGGGACCTCACAAAACTGGGTGACTGGACAACAAAATGGCAGATGAAATTCAATGTTGATAAATGCAAAGAAATGCACATTGGAAAATATAATCCCAACTATACATATAAACTGATGGAGTCTAAATTAGCTGTTACAACTCAAGAAAGATCTTGGAGTCATTGTGGATAGTTCTCTGAAAACATCCGCTCAATGATCAGTGACAGTCAAAAAAGCGAACAGAATGTTTAGAACCATTAGCAAAGAGATAAGACAGAAAATATCATAATGCCTCTATATAAATCCACAGTATGCCCACATCTTCTATACTCTGTACAGATCTGGTTGCCCGATCTCAAAATAGGTATCTTTAAGGCCCTACTTAACTTGCAATATTGCTGATCCCGCAATATTCGGCTTCCACCTCAATTTTTATTTTAATTAGCTTACTTTGCAGAATCCACAATTTTGCATACATTTTGAGGTTTGCAACACACACTTTTTTCCCTATTAGTACAGTAGAACCCCATTTATCTGAGCTGACAGTGGCGGGGCTCCCGCTGTCAGCCCCATGCATTAATGGCCGTAATATAGTTACAGCAGAATTACTGGCTATCAAAAAAATTAGCAGGCATAACATAATACTTGAGTGTTTATATTCTTCCACCAAATTTTTCTTAAACAGGTCTTCTCTGACTTTTCCAAATTACCACAATTAATAAATGTCCATTATTACTTTTCCACGCTTTTCCATGTCTTGTCTGCAACTCAGAAGCAATTATTTGACAATCATCCCCCCATTCATGTAGGGCTCTAGATATATTAGAATTGGAAAAGGTACAGAGAAGGGCAACAAAAATTATTAGGGGTATGGAATGGCTTCTGTATGAGGAGAGATTAAAAAGACTGGAAATTTTCAACTTGGAAAAGAGACGACTAAGAGGGGATATGACAGAGGTCTATAAAATCTTGACTGGTGTGGAGCAAGTGAATAAGGAGATGTTTTTTACTCCTTCACATAACACAAGAACTAGGGGTCACCATCTGAAATTAACTGGCAGCAGGTTTAAAATGAACAAAAGGAAATACTTCTTTACATATCGCAGTCAACCTGTGGAACTCATTGCTAGGGGATGTTGTGAAGGCCAAAACTATGACAGGGTTCAAAAAATAATTGGATAAGTTCCTGGAGGATAGGTCCATCAATGGCTATTAGCCAAGATAGTCAGGGATGCAACCCCATGCTCTGAGTGTCCCCAGCCTGTTTGCCAAAAGCTGGGAATGGACAACAGGGGATGGATCACTCAAAAACTGCCTATTCTGTTCAATCCCTCTGAAGCATCTACCATTGACCGCTGTCAGAGACAGGATACTGGGTCAGATAGACCATTGGTCTGACCAAGTATGGCCGTTCTTATGTCCTCAATCTAAGTCTATTCTGGATCTCTTCCCTTCACCCACACTAAAATCTCAGCATGCCTTTTTAACATGTCCTCAGGACCACCCATCAACTAAAACTTAATAGCCAAATCGGAGCTTCTGAAACCTTCCTCCGCCTCACAATGAAGAGCACTGCTATCATCACTGTTACTGAAGCCCTTAATCTTTGCTTCCTCTCTTCAGCTTGGCCCTCTCTTGTCTCTCACATACACTCTTCTTCCAGCACAGAATCTCCAAATCTAACCTTTCCTCTGCCCAAATGGACTAATCTATGGTGCAAGCCCTGATCATCCCATGCCTTAACTAATATAATCACCTCTCCAACTTCTATGAGTCCAACCTCACCCCCCTGAAATGCATTCAACATTATGCTAAGTTAATGTTCCTGACTTAGAATTGTGTCATTCCTGTATCACTCCACCTACTGGCTCCCCTTCTCCCACCACGGACTCAAACTTCTCATCCTTACTTTCAAAGGAAACTTAGTTTAGCTCCACTCTGTCTGACACTTAATCTTATTGCAAGGTCAGCTCCTTCTTCACTCCACTAGTAAGGCCAGCCTCAATTGCCAGATTCTCTTCTCCTACAAGCATATTTATTGTCTCCTATGTTGCCCCTTGCAAGTGAAAAAATCTTCTAGGAAAAATCCATGTAGGAGGATATGGAAGTGGCTTTAAGTCCCACACCCCAAAGCTCACCTCTTTAATACACAGTAAACTGCAACCTGATAATGGCTAGACAGCTGGCAAATTGCACATGCTGCTCTTGATTGGCTAAGAGATGCACACATCCTATTTGTTAACCTGTCTCCCACACCTGGACTTGCTTGTTTGTCTCAGGTACCTGTTACATCTTCTCTTTTAGACTGTAAGTGCTTTGAGACAGGGAATATAGTTTTCTATACGTTTGTACAGCACCTAGCACAATGGGTCCCTGACATGGTGGGCCTCCTCCAGATGCTATCATAATATAATGTTTAATGCTACTTTCTGTTTCCAAGTTACAAGCTGTGTGGCTATACAGCATCCTAATGGTCCATGGAACTTTGCAATTACCCTCAACAAGAAAGGATTTGAGGAAGGTGCATATGGACTCTACTCCCCTAGAGATATACCTCTTTAAAAAAAAAATTAAAGATTTACACAGAAAGGACAATGAGCTCATTCTGAAGTACATTTGCCCTTCCCTGGTGTCAGAAAGTACGGTATTCACTTTTGCTACAAACACCAAGTTACAACTTACACAGAACTTCCATTCAGCAGCTCCATTACAAAATTAAACCAGATTAGTTTTAACAAAGCATGCAATATTCTGATCTACTTACACTGGTATGTTAAAGAAAGAGGTCAGGATTTCCAGTTCAGTTGGAACTTGGAGAAGACTGCCTTTGCAGTGACATGTTGCCATGGTGAGAGTTTTAAAGCAAAACTACTGAGTAAAAAGAACTCTGAACTGCTAGAGATTCATTTCACTATATTTCTAAGTCAGCATGAAAATTCATGAGATTTAAACAAAATCTACTTATGTTTTCGAAGTTGATGCTTGCCAACTTTCATAATTTCTAGTGCCTGAATTGCTAGTTAATATCTATTCATTTATGTGCAAGTCTCTTGCAGAGGTCATAATCCTCTTCTAATATCATTCCCACAAGTGCAGGCTGCCTAAAGACAAGAAGGATTAGGTCCTGTTAGTATAAATGAGGGGGATGACAGCAGGGAAGGGTTGCATATCTACAGCCCAATTTTCAAATCTGCTGCCGACATCAGCAGGAGTTGCAGGTGCCCTCACTTCTGAAATCAGGCTACCAGACTATATGCCAAGAGTTTCAGAATAAAAAGGCAACGGAACACCAGGGTCTCTCTTTAAATTTGAGTACATTTAGTTCTTGTGAAAGGTCCTAGTTAAACAGCGAACTGGCAAAGCACCAGTAGCATTAAAGCGTGCTTCCTCACACCGACGTGGAAAAGTGCATCAACCCTGACCTGAAGGAACCATCCCTCAGACTGAGGACAGTCGTCAGATGCCATCCCGCAGACAGCAGCACCCAAGCATCACAAACCTGGTTTAGATTCAAGCCAGCAACCTAGAGGTTAAAGGTTCCAATTGATAGATTTTACTTGCATTTTTACTTCTACCCACAAAATCACTAATTCAGACTGAATTCTGATGTCCATTTATGTTCCCAGGTAGGCAAGTGTCACCATTTGTGCAAGTCATTTTGACAGACTGAATAACCTGAATATTAGGCAGCCCTTAAAATTATCCCACAAAGCAATACATTCTTTATTCAACCAGACACTGAAGGTGGACCTGCACTAAACTGTTAAGGTCTCCAGCTACAACATGGATGCCCCCATGACTTGTCTAAGTGAACCCTGTTTCATCTTGCAATATAAGTGGGACTGAATTGGATTTTAGACATGTGCCTGCAACATGCAGCCATCTTAGCCAAGGCTACCCTGTTTCCCCGAAAATAAGACAGTGTCTTATATTAATTTTTGCTCCCAAAGATGCGCTAGGTCTTATTTTCAGGGATGTCTTATTTTTCAGAAATGAAAAATGCCTTATTATCGGTGGATGCCTTATTATCGGGGAGGTCTTATTATCGGGGGGATGCCTTATATTACAACGAGAGGCAAAACTGTAAGTAGGCCTTATTTTCGGAGGATGTCTTATTTTCGGGGAAACAGGGTATCACTCTAGAAGGGAACATAGGTAAGTTTAAACAATGAGAAGTACTTGTGGCATCTTAGAGACTAACAAATTTATTTGGGCATAAGCTTTCGTGGGCTACAACCCACTTCATCAGATGCATGGAATGGAAAATACAGAAGCAGGTATAAATACATGAAAAGATGTGATTTGCCTTACCAAGTGTGAGGTCAGTCTAACGAGACAATTCAATTGACAGCAGGATACCAAGGGAGGAAAAACATCTTTTGAAGTGGTAGTGAGAGGAGCCCATTTCAGACAGACTAACTCAGCTACCACTCTGAAACAGGTAAGTTTAGTTTACACTACAAGACTTTACCATTTTAGGGACAGTAGATAGTAACAGGTCCCTTAGTTCTGGTTTGTAATGCTCCTTATTTAAGACTTGTGTACACTTTTGTACCCTACAAAAATAGCTATCTGTAGAAAAAGAGCAGCAGGGTCGGACTATGGAAGTGGAAAGCCCTACATTCACCACAATACAGTGCCTCCACTGTGGCTCCACACTCATGCTGTTGCCCTGTCCCCACTTGGAACGGCAGTGGACACGCTCCCCGAGAGACCAGGGCAACAGCATGGGACCCCTTTTCCCTCTCCAAGAGGGACAGCAGAGATCCCCAACCCTCAGGCACAACAATATCAGCAACAAGGATTTCTGTTTCCCCTTAAGAACGAAGACTGGTAGCAGGAATCAGGAGAAGAAAGTACTGACCACATTGATCCAAAGGCTCACAATGAGCCCTAAACTAATCACATGAAGTTTCCTTGGAAAGCACCAATACTTTCTATTAATCAGAAATTGTGTGCTTACCATATTGGATTCAATGATCTCTTTAAAATTACAACACTATCCATGAAGTAAGTCTGCAGCTTCCTGAAAAACCAATACCTGCTTTTATGTTCTATGCTGAAAGTGTGATTCAGCATTTATATCTGGATTTGTGTGTTAATGTAGAGACTGCAAAGTGCAGCGAAAATGAATCAATGCTACACAGATACTAGAGATTACTATGGGCACCTGCTTCCTTCCTTTGGAATCTGCAGATAAGACCATAGTCACAGCTTTTCATGAAATTCTATCCTCCCTCAAAGAGGAGCCTGAACTAATGGAGGATGGCTCTGCATTACCCTTGCACACTTGAGTTTCATGGGCTGCAGTTTCCAGTGCTTTTGTTTCTCTATTACAGTAATTAGACAGTAGAGTCACTGTTCAGCTCTTAAAGTGCTAGTGTAAGATAATATCACTATCCAAAAAGCCAGATAAAAATCTTTTAGAAACACCTAATGCTTCTCACTTGTCACAGGTCAATGAAAGTCCACAAAGGGGGCCCAAGAGCCTCATGCAAGTTACTTCCCAAGATCAATGAAAGAGGGAAAGCAGTAGCTCATCTTCTATCAAGAACAGTCGTTTAACAGGAGCGAATTCCCTGTCTTTGAGCACTGTTTATATTTGGACTATGTCAAAAGCAATGATAACAAATTACAGATGTGACAGCCCACGTGGAAGGTGCTCTCTCATGTGAGTGTCACTAGTGATAAATGACCATGGAACATGTATTCAGCTATTTAGCTTATGATCCTTATGATCTTATTCCTTGTATGTAACTTATTCCTCACTTAAGCAAAGTAAGCAGTCATGGGATAAGAGGGAAGGTTCTCTCATAGATTGGTAACTGGTTACAAAATAGGAAACAAAGGGTAGGAATAAATGGTCAGTTTTCAGAATGGAGAGAGGTAAATAGTGGTGTCCCCCAGGAGTCTGTACTGGGACCAGTCCTATTCAACATATTCATAAATGATCTGGAAAAAGGGGTAAACAACGAGGTGGCTAAATTTGCAGATGATACAAAACTACTCAAGATAGTTGAATCCCAGGCAGACTGCGAAGAGCTACAAAAGGATCTCTCAAAACTGGGTGACTGGGCAACAAAATGGCAGGTGAAATTCAATGTTGATAAATGCAAAGTAATGCACATTGGAAAACATAATCCCAACTATACATATAAAATGATGGGGTCTAAATTAGCTGTTACCACTCAAAAGAGAGATCTTGGAGTTATTGTGAATAGTTCTCTGAAAACATCCACTCAATGTGCAGCAGCAGTCCAAAAAGTGAACAGAATGTTGGGAATCATTAGGAAAGGAATAGATAATATGACAGAAAATATCATATTGCCTCTATATAAATCCATGATACGCCCACATATTGAATACTCCATGCAGGTATGGTCGCCCCATAACAAAAAAGATATATTTTTGACTTCGAAAAGGTTCAGAAAAGGGCAACAAAAATGATTAGGGGTATGGAACGGCTTCTGTATGAGGGAGTTTAATAAGACTGGGACTTTTCAGCTTGGAAAAGAGACAACTAAGGGGGGATATGATAGAGGTCTATAAAATCATGACTGGTGTGGAGAAAGTAAATAAGGAAGTTTTATTTACTCTTTCTCATAACACAAGAACTAGGGGTCACCAAATGAAATTAATAGGCAGCAGGTTTAAAACAAACAAAAGGAAGTATTTTTTTACACAATGCACAGTCAGCCTGTGGAACTCCTTGCCAGAGGATGTTGTAAAGGTCAAGACTATAACAGGGTTCAAAAAAGAAATAGATAAATTCATGGAGGATAGGTCCATCAATGGCTATTAGCCAGGCTGGGCAGGGATGGTGTCCCTAGCCTCTGTTTGCCAGAAACTAGGAATGGGCAACAGGGGATGGATCACTTCATGATTACCTATTCTGTTCATTCCCTTCAAGGCACCTGGCATTGGCCACTGTCGGAAGACAGGATACTGGGCTAGATGGACCTTTGGTCTGACCTAGTATGGCCATTCTTATAACATAGGAGACAAGCTGCAAATTCTAATCTTCCTATTTCCAGATGCAGAATACATGCTGCCAACCACCAATACAGTTAACACAGGAAAAGAAAAGAAATCAGGAACTTTATAATTTCCTGTGCATAAAGATATAATTATAACAGGTTCAACATCTCCATTTCCTAGCATGACTGTCACCAACATCCCCACCTCCATAAGGAAGGACAATAAAAAGGCTGGCATGAGGACTTACACTTAATCAATGGATAAAAAGCTCAGAGTCAGCACTAAACTAGAGATGTAAATGTCATTTTAGACTTAGCTAGCAGAATTAATCACAGATACCTATTGCATTTTTAAGGCATAAGTGAAAACATGCTCCTCTGTTTAGCTAAAATCGACATTGCAAGATGTAGAATGTTTTGTCTTTGTCATCTGTTTCAGTTCGTAAAAAAATATTTCAACAGCCACAACTTAAGTCAGCAGTGTAGACTTAAGTCAGTTCACATAATGCAAAACAATATCAGTACCTAGTCTGGAAACCGTGTATCAAGGCAGATTTTATGAAAGTTAACACTAATCACAATGACAAAAAACTGCATTACTGGAATTGTAATGATCAATTCTTGGAGATTGTTAGAACATGGCTGCATTTTGCAACTATACTGAGGTGCTGCTGTTCAAATACTTTACCTGAATGCAATGTACATTTGTAATTGCTACACACAGTAATGTTAAAAGTCTATATCTTCTGAAGGTCATCCAACTCAGATGAAATATGCAAGGTATGGGGAAGACTATAGAAAGACTTAGAGAACTTAAAAGTACCAGACAAATAAAATTCAAAGGCTTGGGAAGACAAACACCTGAATGTTCAATTATACACAATATTCGAGAACATTAGTGAAGATTGGAATAAAAAAAAAAATTAGGCTGCTGTGAAGGACTACAGCATGAGAAAAATTCCATAATGGGGAAGTGGGAAGAAGGGGAGAGAAAAAAGGTCAGAATATTGTAGCTAGATAGCTTTCTGATCATTCACATTTGTAGTTATATAAGCTGAAGGCAAGTATGTTTTCAAGGCATAAATATGCCCTTCTTGTCTGCTTTTCCCACAACTGACTTAGTGCCTTTTTCTATGCTGTCCCCTAACCCTGAACACTCTCCCTATCCTGGTCCACAAAGCCACTACCCTCTGCTCATTCAAATCTCTCCTTAAAAAATGTAATTCTGTTATCCCTATTGACTCACTTGTGGGTATTTAAAAAGATAGAATTTGAGTCATGATCAGCACATGCCTAGTTGCATGCTCTTGCTGCTGTTTTACTCCTTCCTCGCTCCATTTCCTCCTTATTGTTCATTACTATCACGAGTAGAGTCATCTAAAAAGCAGACTGTTAACTGTCTGGGGCAGGGACCATATCTATTCTGAAAATAAAATGCCTAGCACTTTGAGGTGCAATTCCTGATAAAGCAATTCCTGTCTCTCCCTCCACATTCCTAGCCTTACATGTGCTTTAACAACAATCAAGACAATCCCTGAAGGAGGCAAATAAGTATTTCCCCCTACTTCAAGAGATTGAGAAACTGAGGCAGGGATTAAGTATTTCATTGCCAGGGTACTGAGCAATTAGAACTCAGGTGTTCCTGCTCAAACCACATCTCATTTGTTTAGCACCACAGGTGACCAAGGTCATTATGGAAGCCTTTACCATCTCTCAAGAATCAAGATTTGGTCACTTCTAGAGATAGCATTACAGCCTGAAGGCGGGGTGGGGAACCAGACCGCTGCTTAATTTAATCTGACCCACAGCAAGTTTCCGCGCCACAGGCCAGAAGCCCCAAGCCTCAGGCCCCCACCTCCAGCAGCTCCCAGAAGTGGCTGCAATGTCCTGCAGCCCCTAGGCGGAGTGGCCATCAGGGAAGCTCTGCAAGCTCCCCCCGCCCTCAGCACCAGCTTCGCAACTCCTATTTGCCAGGAACCGTGGCCAATGGGAGCTGCAGGGACAGTGCCTGCGGGCGTAGGCAGTACGCACTGCGCAGAGCCGCCTGGCCCCTCAGCCTAGGGCCTGGACATGGCGGCCGCTTCCGGGAGCAGCACGGAGCTAGGACAAGCAGGGAGCCTGACTTTGCCCCACTGCACCACCAACTGGGAGCCGCCTCAGGTAAGTGCTGCCTGGCCGGAACCCACACCCCGAATCCACTGCCTCAGGTCAGAACCCCCTCCTACACCCTAACTCCCTCCCAGACCCTGCACCCCCACCCCCAGCCCTGAGCCCCCCCTGCACCTAAACTCCCTCCCAGAGACCGCATCCTCACCCCAACCCTCTGCCCCAGGTCGGAACCCCCTCCTGAATCCTAACTCCCTCCCAGACCCTGCACCCCCACCCCCTCTCCTGCACTCCAAACCCCTTGGCCCCAGCCCAGAGCCCCCCACACACACCCCGAACTCCTCATCCCCAGCCCCACCCGAGCATCTGTGCCCCCCATGTGGGGCTGGAGCCCCGAGCAGTAGGTCACCCCGCTGTAGGGGGAAGCCCTGAGCTTCTTCACACACACACACACACACACACACAGAACTGTGTGTGGCCCGCAATTGATTTTTTCTGTGGGTCAATGGCCCCCTGATAGAGAAAAGGTTCCCCACCCCTGATTTAAGGAATGGTCTGATAGAAACAATTCCAGAAAAAATAAGAACAAAGGCTTGCAGCAAGAGCTGCCATTAAAAAAGCTAGTTACAGTAGGATGTTATGAGACTGAAGCATAGAGGGAAAAGAGCAAGAATTTCTCATTGCATGATTGGCTTTAAAAACAGATTGGTTCATTTCAGCACAGGATGTTATAACCCATCGATGATGACTGGGCCACATTACTAATAGGCACCACGTAGTAAATTGGACCAAGATAGCTGGATGCAAGCAGAGTCTTTACACCATGATACAGTTATTTGTATTTGTAACAATAGATTAAGCAGTAACACTCCCTACATGATGAATTTAGAATGAGATATGTTAGAAGGCCTCTGTCCCCCACACGCTCACCCAGCCATACTATGGCAAATAGCAAAACAGAAACAACCTTTATTTTTCATTTGTCAGCAATTATGTCACTTTCAAAGCTATTCTGACAAAATGAACAGATTTTAGCTGTAGTTATTTTGTTTCAGCTTTGCAAATAGCCATCTAATAGAGCCCAATCTTATTTTTCATAGATTCATAGATTCTAGGACTGGAAGGGACCTCGAGAGGTCATCGAGTCCAGTCCCCTGCCTGCATGGCAGGACCATGTTGCTGGAGAAGACACTGATTATGATTTTCCCTAATTTCTCTAATGAATCAGTGTCCTGAAAGATAATCCTTCCAAGAATAACCTACTTAATTTTGCTGGATAAAGGATGGCAACTTCAGTTTATCAGTGATTCCATTTGGTCCACAGGTAGGCATGCTCCAGTGAGAGAAAACAGGATGCCTGCCATTCATGTCCTTGAGTGTGAGCTTCAGTCAGTACTCTCCCCAATTTAAAAACAATTGTTCTCCCAAACACTTGCTCTGTGCTTATCAAGGAGATTCTCCTAGTAATAGAATCTGCTCTCACTGTGAAGATAGGTCATCAGCAGTTTGCAAGTTAAAAATATATATGCAACCATTTTATGCCCTAAGAAATAGTGTTTTGGTCATCCCTTCCTCCCCAGATTCAACCTTTTTAGTTTCTTTTTAAAGCACCTAACTTTAAAGCTACTTGTATATCTTGTCTGTGATGCACAGCCAGACCATATGTCAGGCTCTGAAGAAATTAAAATAGCATCAGTGTCCCATATTTATTGTCTCAATTATTTCATGTCATATTTGCCAAAATTACAAGTTGACCATTTCAATAATCACAAATTGATCTTGGAGTCAGGAAGTCAAGCTGGTTTCTTTCTGAGTTGTGCATCATTACCAATAACATTTCATAGTTAGAACTGAATAAAATTTTTTTTTTTTTTGGGGGGGGGGGCCAGTAAAGCAGACAAATGCATCTATCACCACACAAAAGGACAAGAGTTGAGTAAGAGGGAGTTACTTTTAATTGGGTAATTTTTCCAACCACAGACACACTTCAAAAGTTGTGTGCTTATTTTTAAAAAGCATTTCAATTCACCTTAACATTTTAAGGAACCTGGATGAAAAGCACACAGTATTTTATTGCCACCCAGGAAACCCTAGTTAGTAGTAAATTGTACCACTGAACAAAATTCCATCTATTGAGAACTTCTGCTAGGAGACTAGGCAATAGAATTTCAATCAGGAGTAGTTGCAGCTGTTACTGTCCAACAAGCAGTGGGAAAGTCATTTATCAAAGGTTTCATTTCAACAGGATGGGGGTCCTGACTGAAAACTCTCAGAAGTGCAAATATTGATATTTAACATTTTGTTAGCTCTTTTTCTGCATGTGGAACTCATTGTACATTGAAGATGATCATGATGTGGTATCAAGTATCAGAGGGGTAGCCATGTTAGTCTGGATCTGTAAAAAGCGACAAAGAGTCCTGTGGCACCTTACAGACCAGGGGTAGGCAACCTATGGCACTGGTGCCGAAGGCGGCATGCGAGCTGATTTTCAGTGGCTCTCACTGTGCCTGGGTCCTGGAGACTGGTCCGGGGGGCTCTGCATTTTAATTTAATTTTAAATGAAGCTTCTTAAACATTTTAAAAACCTTATTTTCTTTACATACAACAATAGTTTAGTTATATATTATAGACTTATAGAAAGAGACCTTCTAAAAACGTTAAAATGTATTACTGGCACGTGAAACCTTAAATTAGAGTGAATAAATGAAGACTCGGCACACCACTTCTGAAAGGTTGCCGACCCATTATAGACTAACAGACGTATTGGAGCATACGCTTTTGTGGGTAAGACGAAGTGGGTATTCACCCACAAAAGCGTATGCTTCAATGCGTCTGTTACTCTATAAGGTGCCACAGAACTCTATCACTCTTTACGTGATGTGGTAGTTACTGTAATCATGTTTCATGCTAGGATATTAGAGTACTTTATAAACATTAATTTTCATAAATGTTAAGGCCAGAAGGGATCATCTAGTCTGACCTCCCTGTATAAAAGACATCACAAAACAACATCCTTATGAGATAAATGCTATCTCTATGCTACATATGGGGAAACTGAGGCTGAGAGGCTAAGTGACTTGCCATTCCATGTTTTTTAGCTAAATTTAATAGCCCAGTTTGAAAAACATGGGAAATTGTCTCCACTAATGGAGGCAAGTTAACCTATGATGTTAGGGAGCCCTATTCTGATTATTCTACTTCTTTTCTACAATCTATATACGTCAGTGACATTCTAACAAAACCATTAGAAAGGTATCACGCAAGCCCTACATTAATAGAAAAACTATTATTACCCTACTTGTTTCCGAAAGCTACGTACTTTCTGTACCATTTACCTGCTGCCTTACAATGCTGGCATTTCAGTCTACATACATATCTCAACTCTGAAACATTACATTGATCAAATAGACTACTCTGTGGTCAGCCAGCTCAACATACTTTTGTTTCAGCAAATAGTTGGAGCATTGCACATTACTCCAATTGGTCACTGGGATGAGATCATTCCGAACAGTCAACTTTATCAAAAAGCTTTTTGTTATGAGCTGCTATACCTCAGAAAGCAAGCTCCATTTTACACACCAAGCACTAAAAAGATTTCTCAGAAAAATGAGCTTTACCACCCAAAAAGTACTCCGCAATCTCCACATTTCTGCCTCTTTCATAACTCCACTAAACACTACAAACAGCTACTGAAAATCATGTCAAGTGGATGGACTTCTTATTCCAGCACCAGGTTTTTTGACCAGACAAACTCCTAGACTCCACAATATTGCTTCAGTTTGCAGTAGTAAGAGCAGCAGCTCCTAAACCTCCTGATCCTGACCTCATGCAGAAGAGGGACAAGAGTGTTACAGGCAATGAATAAGAAGATACCTATACTGCAGAAGGGCTTCCCATAGTGTGGGTGAAGGATCTAAGTCAGAGGATAGGAGTACAAGAGAGGAGAAATTGGGTAAGATGAAGCAGGGAGAAGAGACGGAGGAGGTGAGGCAGCAGAAATGAAGGAAACAGTAAACAAAGGACGATTAGGATGGACACCTGGCTACTCTGATGAACACCATAATTCTTAGCTTCATCTAGTGAAGCACGTAGATTGTATAAAGATATGATTTTACAAAAGACAGACAACAGTAGATCTTAATTCAAGTTCCACTAAGCAGAAAGATGGTGGAATCAGATTCTGCACGCATTCAAAACACAAATCACAATTAAAGTGGTGTTTTACTGCTATCTGAGTTAAGAACTAGATTTAGTCAACCAAAGAATCACAGAAATGTAAGAATGAAAAGAACTTTAATTATCCAGGGTAAAATTTTCAGAAGCACTCAAGTCCCACTGACTGTCAATGAGACTTAGGGCTTGGCTACACTCAAAACTCCATAGCTCTGCTGCGGGAGTGCTCCCACAGCAGCGCTTTGAAGTGCGAGTGTGGTCGTGGCGCCAGTGCTGGGAGAGAGCTCTCCCAGCGCTGCAGGTACTCCACCTCCCCGAGGGGATTAGCTGGGAGCCATGCTCCCAGTGCTGGGGCACTGTTTACACTGGCGCTTTACAGCGCTGTAACTTGCTGCGCTCAGGGGGGTGTTTTTTCACACCCTGAGCGAGAAAGTTGCAGCGCTGTAAAGCACCAGTGTAGCCATGGCCTTAGGTTTTAAGTGCCTAAGTCACTTTTAAAATTGGGATTAAGGCACATTTCCCCACATGTGCATGAATACTGCCTGTAATTTCCCCTCCCCACCCCTCCTCCCCCCAATTCTGTTTTAAATAGACTGATGCACTTAATCAATCTAGAACTTAACACTAGGGTAACTTTTGCTTTTACATTTCTACTTTGATCTGTCAGCCTTCTACCTGGCCCAACTGATGATGGTCTCCAAGGCACAATGAGCTAGCAAGTTCTACTTTAACAAGACTTTTACCCTTGAGGGACTACCTCTCATTAAAACTCTTGAAAAGTACACTAGCATAAACCTGATTAAAGGATTTGCATTAGAAGGAACAAGGAGAGAACACTTCATAGCCAAGGTCTTCAGTCTGACAAGTCATGAATTAAGTTAGCATTTCCTAAAGTGTGGGGCACACCTCCTGGGGACAGGGTCCAGAAGATGTGTAGAATCATAGAATATCAGGGTTGGAAGGGACCTCAGGAGGTCATCTAGTCCAACGCCCTGCTCAAAGCAGGACCAATCCCCAACTAAATCATCCCAGCCAGGGCTTTATCAAGCCAGGCCTTAAAAACCTCTAAGGAAGGAGATTCCACCACCTCCCTAGGTAACCCATTCCAGTGCTGCAACTTGAGACCATTACTCCTTGTTCTGTCATCTGGTATCATGGAGAACAGTTTAGATCCACCCTCTTTGGAACCCCCTTTCAGGTAGTTGAAAGTAGCTATCAAATCCCCCCTCATTATTCTCTTCTGCAGACTAAACAATCCCAGTTCCCTCAGCCTCTCCTCATAAGTCATGTGCTCCACCCCTCAATCGTTTTTGTTGCCCTCTGCTGGACTCTTTCCAATTTTTCCACATCCTTCTTGTAGTGTGGGTCAAAACTAGACACAGCACACCAGATGAGGCCTCACCAATGTCGAATAGAGGGGAATGATCACGTCCCTCAATCTGCTGGCAATGCCCCTACTTATACAGCCCAAAATGCTGTTAGCCTTCTTGGCAACAAGGGCACGCTGTCGTAACTGAAGATGGGTAAGCCTCTAGCAACATATAGCAGGGCTGAAGAGTTGCATGATTTGTTTCATTTTCTTGAAATGTGGGGGCTCAGCTTTCAAATGTTTGAGAAACACTTACATTTTTACTATTTGTTAAAAGTAAAATATTAGTAATGGAGCAAAGTTTATAGTCTCTGCATGTAATTAGATTCCAGCTTAAATGTACTTAGTTGTTTGAAACACTTGGTTTTTAAACTTTGGGTAGGTCTTCACTGTACAGTTAACTTAGGTGATCAGCACCTGAGTCTGAGCACCCAGCTTAGACAAGTCCTAGGAAGCCACTGCGAAACCATACCTGAGTTGCTGTGTCCTGACTGGTGCTGATAACTATGTTTTTGTAGGACTTCTGGGAGCACATCCCATGGTTCTCTGTGCTGCAGTAAATGAAGCTACTCTAATTCTCTCCCAGTGAATTGTGGGAGAATGTCTCTCTCCTGGGCACATTGGAAGAACTGTGGGAAGGCATAGCACAGCTAAAGCACCTGCATTCTCGCTACAAAGTTGGAAAATTACCAGCCTGAATAAAAGCCTCACTCACGCTTTAGCCTACAGCCCCAAACGGGACGGCTAGCTTAGACTGAAACTGCCACTAAACTGCAGTCAGAGGTCTTTTTGTGCAGATGGGAGGGGCGCTAAAAGCAACACTCAAATAAGAGCCCAGGTGAACTCTGCAGTGAAGGCATACCGTTTATTTCACTCAAACCCATCTCATTTCGTCAGCCACACAAAGGTAGTCCGTTGACTCATTTCCTTGACAATATCAGAAAAAGAGCTCAGACACTAAAAATTAGTGCTCCCTTGTATACTGGCTATTTGCCTTCTGTGAATGAAAGGGATTTTTTGTTACAACAGGTCATGCCACTTCCATCATGGCTGAAAAGACTATTGAAAACAAGCCATATTGTGCATCTAAGTGACACATGGAATAACCCGCAAGATATTCTAAAACATAACTAGACTGCAGCACAAAAGCAACTGCTAACAGTTTACCATTGACCCTTATGTACTTGAAAAAATCAGTGCACAGAGGCTTTTTTCAAGTACACCACCCTGCACAAGTCTCTGCTTCTGTTTACAAGCCAGTAAGACAACTCCAGACTCCTTGTTTCATATTCAGTTAAGTCAGTTATACAGAGCATCAGCTGATACCCGACGCTGACTTTTACTCCTCCCTTTACCGCCTCTATTTTGCTATCATTACTGTTAATCCCAAATTCAGTTATGTATTCTTCTTTTCCAGACCTAAGTTCTAGATCAGGGGTCGGCAACCTTTCAGAAGTGGTGTGCCGAGTCTTCATTTATTCACTCTAATTTAAGGTTTCGTGTGCCGTAATACATTTTATCGTTTTTAGAAGGTCTCTTTCTCTAAGTCTATAATATATAACTAAACTATTGTTGTATATAAAGTAAATAAGGTTTTTTAAATGTTTAAGAAGCTTCATTTAAAATTAAATTAAAATGCAGAGGCCCCGGACTGGTGGCCAGGACTCAGGCAGTGAGAGTGCCATTGAAAATCAGCTCATGTGCCGCCTTCGGCACGCGTGCCATAGATTGCCTACCCCTGTTCTAGATGCTAGATAGTATATTTAACTTGTTGTCCCCAATTTTAAAAAGCAAGGGCAACTCTTTCCTGGTTATTCTTAAGGATTTGTAATTTAAGGAAAAATTTACATCAAATCCCAACCAGGTTTGGGAGGATAGCTGGATATATGGCTTCTCTTTGTAAATTATGCAAAGGAGTCAAGTAATTCATTTGCATCTGGAAAGATTTCACATATTATAGTTATCTAAAAACCTTTCACAGACTTACACTCTATCCTAAAGCTTACTGTTTGAACAATCAGAATCTTCTTTAAATTGAAAAATTAAGATGTTTTGCCTTGTCCTTAGGTTATTTCTAGTTTATAAAACTATACTGAATTTTAGTCTGTATGTACAGATTAAATATACTGGTTTTGGGAAAGATAGAGAAGAAAAGGATGCATAACCATGATAATATTATGTAGCATGCTTATAGATTTGAGAAGGGATTTTATGATCAGAGAGAATTCTTATTTTATACTTTGTAGGCCAGCAGAATTTAACATTATACTGTGTATGTATTTTTGGTTGTGTCATTAATTTTTAAAAGATTAAGGAAAGGTATCAGCTAATCAGGAATAAGACTTTCATTTTGGGGAAGCACAGTTAATTAGTTCAGTTCACAAAGTCAAGATTAATTGACAAATTTCTTCTGAAATGGCAGAGCTGGTCCAAAAATCTGCCCAAGGGCAATTTCAACATGAAATAGAAAAAAATATTTTTGCAATTTTTGTTTCCATTTTCTAAATAGCTTGCTCTACTGCATTTCAATTCAACTCGGATAATGAAAAGTTGATCCTTTTCACAATTGTTTAATTTTACTTATAGGACTTTAAGACCAGAAGAGACCATTATAATCATCTAGTCCAGGGATCGGAAACCTTTGGCACATCCCTCGGCCCATGCCGCTTCCCGCAGCCCCCATTGCCCTGGAACGGCGAACCACAGACAGTGGTAGCTGTGATTGGCCGAACGTGCGGACACTGCAGGTAAACAAACCATCCCGGCCCGCCAGATTTCCATGACGGGCTGCGTCCAAAGATTGACAATCCCTGATCTAGTCTAACCCTCTGCACATCACAAGCCACGGAACCTCACCCACCACTCCTGTAAGAGGACCATAATTTCTGGATGAGTTAGGGAAGTCTTCAAATCTTAACTGAAAGATTTCAAGTTACAGTGAATCCACCATTTACTCTAGTTCAAATCAGCAAGTGACCCATGCTGAAGAGAAAGGCTAAAAGCCCCCAGAGTCTCTGCCAATCTAACCTAGGGGAAAATTATTTCCTGACCCCAAGTATGGTGACCCAAAGCATAGGGGCAAGATCTACCAGCCAGACACCTGGGAAGGAATTATCTATAGTAACTTAGAGCCCTCGCCATCTATCCCCTCCATAAGTTTTTCAAGATCAGTCTTGAAGCCTGTTATTTTTTTTGCCTCCACTGCTTGGAGCAGTCTGCTCCCCTTGGAAGGCTATTCCTCTAATAGTTAGAAACCTTCATTTAATTACAATCCTCCACTTGTTGATGGCCAGTTTATATCCATTTGTTGTTGTGCCAGCACTGGCCCCTAATTTAAATAACTTCCCTCCCTCCTCAGTATTCACTATCCATAAATACATCAAAGGGATAATCATATCTTCTTTCAACCTTTGTTTTGTTAGGCTAAACAAGCCAAACTCCTTAAATTTTGTCTGGTACTGTAGGTTCTCCATTCCTCTGATCAATCTAGTAGCCAGTCTCTCCACCTCTTCCCATTTGAATTCATCTGTCTTAAACATGGGAAGACCATAATTACACACAGTATTCAGATGACGTTTCACCAATGCCTTATATAACTTTAACAATACTTCCCTATCTCTACTGGAAATACCTCACCTGATGCATCCTAGGACCACATTAGCCTTTCTCACGGCCGTATCACATTGGCAGTTCATAGCCATCCTGTGATCAACCAATACACCCAGGTCTTTCTTCTCTTCTGTGGCTTCCAACTGATACGTCCCCACTTTATAGCAAAAATTCTTGTTGTTAATCCCTAAATGCATGAACTGGCACTTTGCATAATTAAATTTCATCCCATTTCTATTACTCCAGTTTTTAAGGTTGTCCAAATCTCTGTGTGTGATATTCCTGTCCTCCTCCATATTGGCCAATACCTTCCAACTTTGTGTCATCTGCAAATTTTATTACCAAACTCCCATTTTTGTGCTAAAGTCATGAATGAAAACAAGTAAAATTGGTCCCAAAACTGATCCTTGAGGAACTCCACTAGTAACCTCCTCCAGTCTGACAGTTCACCTTTCAGCATGACCCACTGTAGTCTCCTCTTTAACCAGTTCCTTACAAGAATTGAAAGATGGGTATTAACCCCCATCTTCTCCAATTTAACTAACAATATCACAAGTGGAACTGTACCAAATGCTTTACTGAAATTCAGGCAGTTTAAATCTACTACATTTCCTTTGTCTAGAAAATTGGCTATCTTCTCAAAGAAAGATCAGATTGTGCAAGACCAATCTGCCTTTTGTAAAACCATGTTGTATTTTATCCCAATTACCATTTACCTCTAGGTCCTTAACTATTCTCGCTTTCAAAATTTTGTTCTAAGACCTTGCATACAACTGAGGTCCAACTAATGGGTCTGTAGTTTCCTGGATAACTCCCTCTTTCACCCAGTCTTTCTTAAATATAGGTACTATATTTGCAATTCTCCAGTCATGAGGTATGACCCGTGAGTTTATAGAGTCATTAAAAATTCTTGCTATTTGGCTTCTGATTTCATTTGATAGTTCCTTTAATATTTTGGATGGAGATTATCTGGGACCCACGATTTGGGCCCATTAAACTGTTTGAGTTTGACTTCCACCTCAGATACAGTAATTTCTACTGCCACATCCTTGTTCCCATTAGCCACCCTGCCACTGTTGCCAAACTCCTAATTACTCTTATTAAAATCTGAGGCCAAGTATTTGTTTAGGTGTTGGGCCATACCTAGATTATCTTTTATCTCCACGCTCCTTTCTCAGTGCTTAGTGGTCCTGCTTCTTTTCTTTTTTATATATGGCTAAAGAACCTTTTACTATTGGTTTTAACTTCCTTTGCAAGGTCCAACTAGGCTTGGCTTTTAATAGTTCTCATTTTTTTCTTAAACCTTCTGACTTCCAAGAGGTAGCTCATCTTGCTGATCCATCCCTTGTAGGGTTTCTGCTTTCTCTCTTTCAATTTTCAGTGTCTATATTCTCACTCACTAGCACAAGGATGCAATATTTGGGATCCAAACTTTGCAGAGTGTTTAAATTCCATCAAGAATGGTTTTCAGTGGAATTTCAAAAGTTTTTATGGACACACACATGCGAATCTCAGGTTTTGTAAAAAAAAAAAAAAAAAAAAAATATTTAGGTCTAAGATTTAAGTTTAGTGTCTGTTTAATCAACCTAACAATGAATCTAATTTAATGAACAGACCAAAAAATTGAAAATGTTGGATAGCATGCATGCACACACACACACACACACACACACACCAAATCCTACAGTGTATAAATGGGCTTTTACTCCCATTTGCATTTTCCCCAGCAGCAAAATTCAGCCAGGTCCAGCATTATATATTTTGAAACTTTAAAATGTTAATTTTATAGTCAGTCCATCCTCAACCATTTAATTTGATTACATCAGTAGCTCAGAATGAGATCAGATAGAATGAAGTTTGACATTAAAGTCTGATTCGGGAAATTAAAACTGTTGCAGTCAGCATATTTGGCTACAAAAATAAGGCAAATTATACACAAATTATATATTAGCAATAGCAAATAGGTCTCAGACTTCAGGGACAAAAAAAGGCAGAGTATAAAATCCATCGAAATTAAACAGCTCAATAGTTTTTCAATTGAAAGAGCCTTTGGGACACAGGGGAGGAAAAATAGTTAAAAGTTCTCACAAAACTCAAGTTGTATTAAAGCCAAGTACTATTTACATAATAAGTGTCTCCCGGTTCTACCTGAGAGCATCTTGTCTGTGGGCTGCAGTATAAACTAAACTAATCTGATCTAAGTAAACCATACCATCTGTGAAATGGTGTTACAGGAAGATAATCAGTGGGCATCCTCTCAGCACAGAGGAGCACAAGATGGTGAGCAGTGCTTTCATTAAGATAGATGGGAGAGCAAATCAGCTACAGCAAGAACATTTCCCTCAACAGCTACAAACTATTCCTCCCACTCCCCAAATGCAGCTTCTTTAATCATAGAAAACTGACAAAGAAAATGATTAAAGAACCCTGGAAGACAAAGAGATGGGCTTAACTAATGGTCCCACAGCAGGAACATTTTGTGGGGTAGAGGGAGGGCAGCTATAAATTCAGGTACACAACTCCAGACTTTAAAATCTAGATCTTGGAGCAGCACCCGTATTTCACCTACAAATAGCTAAGACAATAAAGTCAAGTTCTATACTACACTATGCTAATTACAATTAGGGTTAAACTAGAGCTGAATTTATGCTTTAGTTCAGGGTAGTCAAACATCCAGACTGATGTTTTTGTGTGACTTGGACTTGCATATCACATTCAGATTCTACAGGATCTAACCCTTCATTTAAAATGAGATTATATTTTGCCCTCACTGTTGCAAAGATTACACTTGGTTCACATTTTCAAAGTTAACAATGCAACATTATCTTCCGGAGTCTGTACATAGCCTGAAATGATGACTGAGATGTGAATTCCCCCATTAACCTCACTAGGTTGTTAAAGCTAAAGCCTAAATATGATACTAAAACATCAGCACTATTTCATAGCTCACCACTTTAGCAGAAAAATGGAGACAAGGTTGGAAGCACAGGGAAGAAAGGAGGAGAGATATGAACAGTATAAAAAGGAAAGAATAGGGAAAAAAGAGAAACTAAGGGCAAAAATAGTGCTGGTGCACCTGCAGGATAATATTTTCTCTCTGATTGACACTGAATGTGAAAGTTAGGCAACATCATTTGTTAAGTACCTTAAAATTAATTATTAGACAAAATAAAATCCATATTTCAGCCTAAAATATTCTGCAAACACCACAGTGACACGAGTAGATCAGCTGTAGATTAAGGCTTTGTCTACACTGCACTTTCTTCATCAAAACTTTTGTCGCTCAGGGGTGTGAAAAAAACCACACCGCTGAACAACAAAAGTTTTAACAATGAAAAGCACCAGTGTGGATAGCGCTTCATCACCGTGAGCCGTACTCCATTCAACGAAATTACCACCCCTCGTTGGGGGGTGGTTTTATTTTGTCGCCGGGAGAGCTCTCTCCTGGCAACAAAGAGCAGTTACACTGTTTACCTTATAACAGCACGGCAGCAGAGGCACAGTGTAGACATAGCCTAAGGGTAGTATGAAATCCTATATTTATACTCCAGTGTAATGGACCGTAATTAAGAATGAAATACAGGTCTCTCCACAAAATGAGTGTGACACTTGTGCTGTAGTTGCTACCAACTGGCTTTCCAGTGCTTAGTTGACAGTCGCTACTGGAATATAACTATGAGAGCAGCTTACAAGTTTGCTTTTGGAATGCCAGTGTGCCAGGTTCTTCAAGATCTCCACTGTGACAATATGGTATGGGAAGCCTCTACTTTTGTCCAGAGTGCAGGGCTTTTCAGACTACTACAAGCACAAGGTTTCCTGTGAAAAGTAGACCTTTGAAAAAATAAAATATGAGAGGAGCAGAGACTTTGTCCTGGCATAATCTATTGAAAAATGCTTTAAAATTAAAATAAACTAGCCGGTCAAATATTCCACCTCCCCAAACAAAAAAGTGACAGCCAACCATAGAGATAAGACCCACAGATTTATGGGTTACCAGAACCTTTAGACCTTCAAACTTGACAGATACATTATCGTGAAGGAGTAATGCAGTCATTTTATCTTATTTAAAGAAACAGTTTTAGGGAAATAAAAAGTTAATGTTTAAAACACAGAGTACCAAACATGCACAGAACATTATTATCCTTAATGACTTAACTATTTCTCTTCCATTGCTCAAAGCCACTCCCTTACTTAAATCCCTACTGTGTATTCCTCACACACCTTTCATGTCAAGTTCAAGTTTCTCATTCATCCACCTGTGAACCTGTCCATCTTTGCTCACTTCCTACACTCCGCCTCCTAAAAATAAACAGATTTTTTGTAGCTTCACAATGTCATTTTGGGGTTTTCTTCCATCCACACCTTATGCTTGCAAATCCCCTATATAAAGAAAATCTCAGTGTTTCAACAGCAAGTTAGCCACAGAATTTTAAAGATCTACAGTGCTTTGAAGTCATACTTTCATCTGGTGCTACTAAACTGTATTGCACAAGTCTTATTTACAAGTTAAGATCTTTGGAGCAGGAGCCATGTTTTCCTCGCTCATAATAATACATCCTTTTGTTGAGTTTTGTGGGGTGGTTTTAAATGTTTATAGAAGACTGATTGGAAGGCAAGGAATGGGGACAGTGGAAGAAACAGCATAATAGGGCAGATGGGAGATCAAAACATATTGGATGAGGCAGATGCAGAACCAACAAAGGGAGTGGCAGAAGAGAAGCGGCAGGAGGAGGGTGGGAGAGCAGATCCTGCAGCACAGGAGTGGGTCATGATAGCAGAAGGAGAAAACAGATGATTTAAACCAGTCTTTGTTTAACTTGTGAAGTGCCCTGCATGGACTGCAATACAATGTTCATATGACAGTCTGCATGCCTATGTTCACCCTTTTTATAAGGCTATGATGGATTTTGTTCAAAGTATGTCTTGTGAGTATCATTTGAAAACTCATAATTTGCTAATTGTTATTGTCCTGGTAAAATGTGAGGCAACATTGTATATAAAGTTGTAAGATTTTACTGTATGATATGACTGAGACATTCCAAGTCTGCAAAAGCAGGCACAAGCCAGTTCCTTGGAGACAAAAGGCAAACTGATGCCTCAACCAGGTGTCACCAAAACCAAATCACCTGGTCAACAAAACTGCCACCTGGGTAAGCAGCCATTCTTTGACAGAAAAAAGGGTGAGAGTGAGAAATTTACATTTTCGCGAAGGAACACCTTAAGATTCTAATCCCCACAGATTTCCTGTCTCCTGAACCCTAGCTGGAGATGATCTTCAAAGGAAAAAGAGAATTATAAGAAATGGGGAACAGATGCCCCAAAATTCTCCTCCTTTTCTCTCTGCTCACAGCATCAATCATCTTTGTCTTTCAGGTATTATACTGAACTGGGGGAGGGGTCCTGGCTGAAAGAAATCCAGTCAGACTGCTATAAGCACATGGTGAGAGAAACCTTTGTTTTGAATTCATTTAGCTTGTTAAGTTAGGTGTTAGTTTGTGTTTTACTTTTCATTTCTTTGTAACAATTCTGACTTTTATGCCTCATTACTTGTAATCACTCAAAATCTATCTTTCTGTAGTTAATAAACTTGTTTTATTGTTTTATCTAAATCAGTGTGTTGGACTGAAGTGTTTGGGAAACTCCATTTGAGCTAATAAGATTTGTACATATGATTTTCTATTAATGAAATGACGGACTTCTTATGAGCTTGTACTGTCCACGAGGGTGCTAGGCAGTATAAGACGCACATTCTTGGGGGAAGTCTGGGACTGGGAGTTTGAGGGTGTCCCCCTGCAATGTAATTCATGAGTGGCTGATTATAGCACCCATACACTATAATTGCGAGTGATTTACATGCTGACAGCTGTGTGTGAGCAGACCAGGAGTGGTTGCTCTCACAGCGAAGCAGTGTAAGAGGCACCCCAGATTGGGGAACTGAGGGGACACAGCTGTCTATCCATCAGATTGGGCCTTGGGTAATGTCACAGTTAACAAGTATGGTTATACCTGTAATAAGCAATAATTGTTTTCACGTTCAATGCAATTTATAATCATTAACTAATCAACTGTTAAATGTTCCCTCACAGCAAGTGATCCTAGTAGACTTTATCATTCAGAAGAGAGAGCAAATTAGTAGGCAGGGAATATAAGAATTGCCAGACTGGACCAGAGCAGCAGTTTATCTTTTACAGTCTGCAGCAGTAGACAATATAAGATCCAATGGCAGGCTCAAGAATCCCTGTAACAGACAGCCGCAGAATAATGTGCCTATTAGGGAAATTCCTATGTAATCTTTTCAGTTAGTGATAAGTGACCACATGAATTCAGAGTGTGAGAAAATTACCAAACTGGAAAATGCAAAAAGTTAAGTTATGGTCCCCCTCCCCCACCTCAAGGGAGACCATAATCATTTTGCTTTACTATTTGGACATAGCAGCAGCAGGAACCATACAGAAATACTCACCATAAAAGAGATCACACAGGAACAGTTAACTCTCATAACGTTCTACAGTATTTGCAAGATCTATATACATTTTTCCTATTGCCGAATTCAATTTTTTGTCTGATAAGTGATGACATAATGCAAGACTACAGTATATTTTAATTGCCACACCTACACAGCTAATGTCTGCTGAAACAACACCTAAACTACAGGTTACTGGGCACATGTATTTGGTTTCTCAGCATCCTGCAGGCTCCACACATTATATTTTTCACATCAGAAAATTTGTTCAGAACAGTAGTTTAATCACCAAACCTAAGAATATGTGCTAAGCACACAAGCATTCTGATCTTCAGATGAGCTGTAGGTTCAAACCCGAACAGCGAATTCACAAGTCTGAAATTAGGTTGGAGGGAAAGCAAATAAGCCAGAGTTAAATCAAACTCTGTTAACACAGATATACAAGTTTACAAATCCAGTCATTCACCAATGCAAGCTACTCAGAGGGTCATAACAGGACAAACATGTAATCCCCAGTGTGACACTTGATCCTATTGTCATGTGTACTGTGATGAATTCTGATGGCTAAAAAAAAAAAAAATGCACTTTACCCAAAGGATGAGTAAAACTCCAGCAATTCATCCCTCAAAGCACAAGCAGAAACAAAGTAGTACAATCTATCAGGCAGGACATTTCCAAAATGCTGGTATCCTAAGAAAGACTATCGGACAAAATGGATATAGGAATAAAAAGATATGCTTAATGCAAGATTATAGGTTTTGTTTTAATTCTCAGCACAGAAGATCATATTCTGAACAAATAATCCTATCAGATGAAATATCATAAGGTATCCAAAAGTCAGAGTACACTTTCATTAATTATTCATTTTTCAAGTTTAAGAAAGCAGCTTCGGTTACCAACATCATACTGCAATGTCATACATTGTACCATCTGGTGAATATACCAGCAACAAACATTGTGCTGTAATGATGCATGAAATTTTATTATAATGCCTTAAAATTAAAAATTCTGCATGTGTTTTTAACCAATGATACAGAAATCTCTATTTCCTGATCGTGCTGAATGGCTGGAAACATCTTAGAGTAATGCTGTGAGTACTATGGAACTGATTAAAGTTTCTCAAGCTGCTGTCTGCCCACTTCAGCAGGAACATGAATGCTCAGCTCAAAAGCACCAATTGGTGCTGGTATCAAATGTTTCCTAAGCATCATACAACCCATCCTTGAATGCTTCCTTTTACATCCCAAGTTTCCCTTTCAGAGGTTTATCATCAGAGAAGGTTTTTTAAAGCAATATCAAGAAAAATATTATCAAGTGTAAGTTCCAAGCAAAGTAATAATTTTAGAGCCATGCATCAATAGTTACCAGATACCATCCTTAAAATTGTACCCACTTTTACAGGAGATGTTCCCATGAAGATCACCAAACAATCTATTTGATCTGCTGCTGGATATATAATTGCAACTTGAAAAAATCCACTTGTGCCCCTGGTGAGTAAGAGAACTTAAATCCATTTCTAACCAAACTAAGCATTCTTTTAAGAACTGAAATTTCTAGATGGTCTGACTGATGAGAGAACTTTCAAAATGTGATCCTCGTCTTGTCTGTCGTCCCAAGTCTGCAGAGACAGAGCTGGTAGCTTTCCTAAACTACAGCAAAGTGAAGACAAGACCGTGGTTGCTTTCACCATTGCTAATCAGAAAGCTCTAGACAAAAGTGAAACAGACAAGAAACAACTGTTTGCAGTGTTGTTGTAGCTATGTTGGTCCCAGGATATTAGAGACACAAGATAGGAAAGGTAATATATTTTACTGGACCAACTTCTGTTGGTGAGAGAGAGAAGCTTTCGAGCTACAGAGAGAACCTGAAGAAGAGCTCTGTGTAGCTCAAAAGATGGTCTCTTTCACTAACAGAAGTTGGTTCAAAAGGTGCACCTCATCCACCTTGTGTCTCTAAGATTTATAACGGTTTTACTTTAATTTCCCTAATACCAACAAATACTGAAGCAATTATCTGAGAAGGACCACCAGGGAGTCTGCCTTAGCCCTGCTGCACGCCGCTGCCACCTCGGAGCCGCTCAAGGTAAGCGGCGCCAGGCTGGAGCCGGCATCCCGAATCCTTCCCAACCCCCAGTCCTGAGACCCCTGCCGCACCCCTCCACCCACAGCCCCCTCCCGCACTCGATACCCCTCCCTGCACTGAGCCCCTTCCTACACACCCCATCCCTCCCACACCCCAACCCCCTACCCCAGCCCTACATTCATGGCCCTGCATGCAATTTCCCCACCCAGATGTGGCCCTTGAGCCAAAAAGTTTGCCCACCCCGATCTAGGGACTTCAGGGACACCATCTCCTGGGGGATCGGTCTTTTCACTGAGGCACTGCCTTTCAATCTCCTTGGAACTCTGCCACTTCACCCTTGGTTAGTAACGTTACTCTTTCAGCTAGAAGTTCTGGTAACTTTTCAAGTGTTAATGCTTTGCACTTCTATTATTTATTCATAGCATTTAAATGTGTTATTCTCCTTGAAGAACATACACAGAGCAATGTTACCTATGCTGAAGGACTTACAATTTCAAAGCAGACATGGCAAAATAAGTGAAAACTACAAATAGATTGGGAAATGGAGGATACATGCACATGATGTCTTCTTCCAGAGGATTTAAAGTATTTCACAATCAATTGAGCTACATGCAGATGCTCTAACCCCCTCAATTTAAAGTTCAAAACTCAGCAGAGAAAAAAAACAAAAGCTAAACATGCTCAGAAAGTACATCCCTAGTACCAGAGGATTTCCACCAATAGGAATGGACTGATATCTGGTATTTAGCACTTCAAGGGTCATAATTCAAGTGTTTGTAAACATGCTTTGAAATTCATCTGATAAAAGATTCCAGTTTAAAGTAAGTGTCAACACCCTAACTTCAGCTGAAAGCTACTTTCCAGGATAAGGTAGCACTAATCCAATTTCACAAAAGAAACAGTGACTCACTCCCAGACAAAACTATGTTGGAAATATATGACCTAATCATATTCAGAAATAAATTTGCTTTTCAAAAAAAAAAAAAAGGGCAACTTAAAATACATGATATATGTTATAGTATGTTATCTAACAATCAATTTATGAAAAGGGGTAGCTTTTGGACTAAGGAAGATACAAAATAACAGCTATGAGCTTAAATTTCAGTTCCAATTAGTCCTTGCCAAAACGTAATTAGCCTGCCTGTCTGCATGTAGTTCAGTCAGCCTCAGTTTCAGTTAAAAGTTAGGCATCTTCCTGTAGGACTACAGCTACATGTGATCCAGCCCCCTCAGGCCATTTTAGCCCTGCCATTAAGTCAGTGCCAGGAGTGATCTGACAGAGGGAAACAGATGCCATTTCACCACGTGCAGTCTGAAGGATGCATGGGGGCGTTAAAATTAAAATGCCAGTATTTGCTAGTGATGAAATATTCACAAAGTATTGGCACTTGGCTGACTAGCAAGATCAGCCTACTGTGTGTTCAAGTGGATTCCTGACAGCTTTGCTAAGGATGCTCTATCCACACAAAGTTAGTTTTAAAAACTGATGTTAAGACTGCCTGCAAGCAACCTGCCATAGAAGTTGTCTGATGTGATCATCCTTTTTTTATTATTATTTATATAATAATGACTGAAATAAGTGCCTGTCTATATGGGACACCAGCCTAATGAACTAGGACTAGCAGTTGTACATGGAGATAATCATGACAAGATACAGGGGATACAGACACTGTGGTCTTGATCCTGCCCAGTACAGGCACTGAGTGTTCTACACATGATATAGTCACAAGGTGAAAAGGGATGAACAGTTCAAGAATGGCAGGGAAGCCAGATTCCACACTGCTGCCTGGCCAGCAAGCACTGTTGCACAGCAGCAGAAAGCTTAAAGGGGGGAGGGGGCAGAGATATGTAGTTAATCTCCTCATTAGCATGATCAGAATTATGCTTAAGCCCATACTAGGATATTCCCGTTTTCTACCCACGCTCTACTCCTTTTTTACCCAGTGTACTTGCAAGTATAAGAATAAGCATACATGAGGCTTGACACATGCCACCTAGTGCAAAGAACTACGCCTAGTACTTAACCTTATTTGTACCTGTACGAAGCCCTCCATGCACAGCAGTACAAACAACCTTCCAAATGTTACCCCTAGAGAAATTCGGAGTCAAAAAAATTAAAATTTCTGCACACATTTTAAAATTCAGCAAAATTCTGCTCTGGCTATCAGCCCCGCTGCATGCAGGGCTGAAATTTGTGATTTCCACCAAAATGCTTCCTTTTGGTGAAAATCACAAATTCTGCATGAAAAAAATAAAATTCTGAGGGAACATTAATTCTGCACAAATTCTACATTGTGCAGTGGTGCAGAATTTCCCCTCCAGTAAAATGTGAGCTAATGAAGTGTATGCTATCTTTCAAACTATGCAGATAGCTTCAATGCCTCTGCTGATGCTCATACTAGTCATTCTTCCAATCAGCAGCCAAGTGGTACTAACAAGGCTAGTCAAGTTTTACTACTACTATTAAGAACTGTTCAGACAGCAATAAAATTGATAAAGAATGGCAGTTTTACTCTGCTGTTCCTTAGGAAAGCTCTGCAAACATCAGTGGCAGATACTAGGCCTATTCAATGGGAATGAGACTCAAAGCAGAAACTTAGGGTACATCTACACTACAGCGGGGAGTCGATTTAAGATACGCAAATTCAGCTACGTGAATAGCGTAGCTGAATTCGACATATTGCAGCCGACTTACCCCGTTGTGAGGACGGCGGCAAAATCGACTTCTGCCGCTTTTTGTCGGCGGCGCTTACTACCACCTCCACTGGTGGAGTTAGAGCGCCGATTTGGGGATCGATTGTCGCGTCCCAACGGGACGCGATAAATCGATCCCCGAGAGGTCGATTTCTACCCGCCGATTCAGGCGGGTAGTATAGACCAGACCTTAGGGGTTTAGAATAACAGAGCCCTCCCCCATGTGATAACCATGAGGCTCAGGACTCAGGGAGAGGGAAAAGGAAAGCCTTCTCCTTTCCAGTCACGTAGGACAATAGGGAATTCAAAATCTGTTAGTAACCCAACTAGAGAGAGCAGGATTCAAAAGATGGACCTGACCTATTGATCAGAATACAGCATGGGGAGAGGAGTTGTAGAACAAAAGAAGAGGTTACTGAACTTTGCTCATGGAACCCTCATTCGTCTTCCATTTGTCTTTAGTCTAGCAGTGGATTAACCCACTGGATATCATGTGTCTGGTACATTTTTCAAGCCCTGACTTAAGCACCCTACTGTAAATTGTGCAAACTTGCAGGACAAATCCATATGAAGATGCACACAATTCATAGTCCTACTCAGAGTCAGCTTAGGACAAATCCTGATCAAGACTTTTTTTTTGTTTTTGCACTCCATAATACAATTCTGACATATGAAAACTCAATTATTTTAGAGTTTAAATGCCATTTATGCACACTAACAAAATCTATCCATAACCCTTTGACTTAAAATTCCAGAGCAACCAAGCTTGTAAATATCCAAGGGCTCATGGACCAGATTCATACTTCTCCAGACTGCTCCTAAATTCTAACATTGTAACTTCAAATGCCTTACTTAGACACCTCTCCATAAGCAAGTTTCAGCATGGCAGCTGTGTTAGTCTGTATCAGCAAAAACAAGGAGGAGTACTTGTGGCACCTTAGAGACTAGCAAATTTATTTGAGCATAAGCTTTCATGGGCTACAGCCCACTTCTTCGGATGCATAGAATGGAACATATATTGAGGAGATGTTGGTATGTGTATACGTATCTCCTCAATATATGTTCCATTCTATGCATCCGAAGAAGTGTGCTGGAGCCCACAAAAGCTTATGCTCAAATAAATGTGTTAGTCTCTAAGGTGCCACAAGTACTCCTGTTCTTTTTGAGGATACAGACTAACACGGCTGCTACTCTGAAACCTTAGAGACTAACAAATTTATCTGGGAATAAGCTTTCATGGTCTAAAACCCATGCATCTGATGAAGTGGGCTGTAGCCCACGAAAGCTTATGCCCAAATAAAATTTGTTAGTCTCTAAGGTGCCGCAAGTACTCCTCGTTGTTTCTCCATAAGCAGTTTACTATGCTATTGTGGGCCAAAATGCATTATTCACACTGCTGCAGAATTAACATTTGCAGAACATCCAGGAATTGATTTCACTGACCTTCTCTTCCAAGTGAGGAATTCTTTTGTACATGCACACCACTATGTATCAGGGCATGGCACAGGCTTCTAAACTGTGGAAGACTGAAGATATTTTGAACAATGGAAACATAGTTTCAGTCTTTGTCTATTACAATAAACTACCTATAAAAACAACTCAAACTGACTGTCCTCCATTCAACATAGCTATTGGTGAGCACTTGCACCCTTTAAAATCTTTCTGTCAACGCCCACAGCCACCTATCTGGCAAGACATTACCTTTCTCTTCCTCTGAGGCTTTCTTATTTCAAATGCAATTTTTGCTGGATCTTGAGCTACAATCACCACCACGATGCTATGCTGCCATCTTCACCCACACAGTCCAAGTACCCTGCACTTTCATCATCTATTGCTGAAGGCTAATTAAGTTATACTTCAAACAAGAACGTCAGCTCAAGACCACTAGCACAAGCACCCAGGAGGGAATAAACCTCAGAACATTAGTACACATGATCTTTTGATAAGTAAAACAAATTGAAATATTCCCATCTACACATGCGATTCTCAAGAGTAGGATGTGTGACAATCCCAGTTGTCAAAGGAAAAAATTAGACTTTTTCTTCCAGTCTAAGTTTGAAGTAGCACAATAAATTTTTAATTGTCTTTCCAATAAGACCATAAAAGTCAAACTAATGCACAAACATACCATAAGTAACCACTACTTTCATTTTAATTATACATGATTAAATGTATCCTGACAGATTTATTCACTGTCTGACCAGTGGTTTCCCTTAGTCATAAGTCTGGCATATTCCATCAGAATATGGAAATCTGTACATCAATACTAATAGTATGTAAATATGGAGGGTTCAGTGCTAGAACTGCATTTACTAGCCTAGGTTACTAGTAAAAGTTTTCTTGCATAGGAAGCGAGCTCAAGAATAGCACAACTGAGTGATAGTCAACAGTAGCTTTTTCTTACTAGTACTAATGAGCCTAAATTAAAACTCTGGACCTAAACCTCACAGAAATCCAGATCTGATTTTGTGGCTCAGGTCCATCTACTTCTGGAGAGAGAGGTAACCATTAGGATACCACGGGGGTTGGAACCTCAAATATAATTATAGCTTTGTTCAATAAAATTAAGGCTGGGTCAGCACTTTTCTTACAAACCCCAGAAAGAATATATAACTCCTCTGTTTAAACTGAGTATTTGCCAGCCTGAAATCATCTTAAAAAAGGATACAGATTAAGATTCATATTTTTAAAGACTGCCTCTATATTTGAGTTACTGGCAGTCTCTCAGGTTATCAACTGACATTTTTAAAATGTACGCTGTTAACTTTTTGCAACTGCATTCAGCTTGCTCAATTAAAATAACACTGTTCCTTTAAAAATAAACTATTTCCACTGAAGTGTGTTTGGTTTTAATTTCATACAATTTTTCAGTTGATCAGTCTGGCTTTTTTTTTTTTTTTTTTTTTTTTTTTTAATAAAACCTTACTTAAAACCAAAGCTTAAATTGACCTAATGGTGTCCCTAAAACCAGAGAGCAAATGATTGTTTTCTTCAAAACAATGTTAAAACTGAACTATTTGGCTCTCTTATAAAATGGTTACATATATGGAATGCATTTAACATGCATATAAACCAAAACCAATTGCAAAATTTCGTTTGACAGTTTAGACTATAGGAAAGTAAGCCACTATAGTCCACCTCCTGGCCTCTCTCCTTTACCCCAACGTATGTCCACGATGAACATTTGCATCAGCAGAGATGAAATAGCTACAAAGATGCATTTACCGACAACAAAACACACACTGAAGTCATAGTTTCCTGTTTCCAACAACCAAATGATATGGTCCATTAAAATAGGTCTTCAGGTAACACACTGGACTTCCATGCAGTAAGGGGCACATCCTGAGATGGTGAGCATCTGCAAATTCCATGGAGTAGTTGTGGTGTTCGGCACTCCTTGGAACCAAGCCCAGCACCAGTCTGCACGCTGCAGGTCAATGATCTGAACCCAATTACCATTAGCATTAAGGAATTACTCAGGAAAAGTCAGATTTTAAAGCTTCAAAGAGTAGCTATCGGCGTCATATAAGTATGTAAACTTAAAAATTCTTTCTATTTTTCCTGAAAGACCAAAGTGACTGAATCCTTCTCTAATGCTGTTAGAGGGGAGGAAATCCACACCAATGGGAAGACTGTTGTCAGGGTGAGCATTGACTATCCTGACCTTCATCTATCTGGGCCATTATAGCTTCCAGTCACCGAAACGTCTTTGGATTTGATATTTCCACTGATGTCACTTTAGTAGATGCATATTAAACAAGAGATTTAAGTGATAATATTAATGTCCTTCTGCTTTTGAGGTAATAAATCAGATTCCCAACTATCCTGCCTTTGGGCTCATCATTTATCACAAGAAAATCTGATTATTTCCAAGGAAAACAAAAGAGCAATAATATTATTGCTATTATAGTACAAGTTTAATGAAGCTGATTTAAACTGAAAAACCCATTTGCCCTGATCTGAGTGGACCACAGAGCCTGGGATCCTTCATTGTGTCTCTAGACATGTGGGTAATTGAGACCTTACAGAATGGTCAGAAAGTTCTCATTTATATTTTCTAACATGATTCAAGTAATTTTACCACAAAAAAGTGATTGCAACCCTACATTCTGATTGACCAAGTAGCCGCTGGTATAATGACTGGCAGCATTACTAAAATTTGAGACTTTGCAACGAGCAACAATAAATTATAATTCAAAAGGATTTGGATTTTGCAAGCGAAAACTACTCTCCAAAGTAAATCAGAATAAGATGGTAATATACCAAAATGTTACCCCAGCATACAGTAAGTGGAACATTCAAGCCATAATCAACAGGAAAGGAATTTAACAGTTGTAAAATCCTTCAAGCCATCAGCACAGTACTTAGCAGCAGTTTGAAAACAAAAGGGACACTAAGAATATGTATACACAGCAATTAAAAATCCACAGCTGGTCCATGTTGAGCTCAAGCTGTAAAATGGCGGTGGAGACATTCAGGCTGGAGCCCAAGCTCTGGTACCCCAGGAGGGAGGAAGGTCCTAGAGCCAAGGCTCCAGCCTAAGCCCAAACACCTAACACCTCGATTTTACAGCCCCGCAGCCTGAATCAGCTGACACAGACCAGCCACAGGTGTTTAACTGCAGTGTAGACATACCCTAAGGCTGCATCAGACAAGGTTACCTGCTGGTCACTGCAAGAACAAGGTGTAAGGGAGGGAGGGAGAGAAGAGAGGTCACTAATCCCCCCCAAAGTTAAGTCTTAAAGGAAAAACAAGTGGTTTTCAACACTGAATATTTAAACAGTATCTCACTGAAAACACAAGTATCAGAGGGGTAGCTGTGTTAGTCTGGATCTGTAAAAAGCAACAAAGTCCTGTGGCACCTTATAGACTAACAGACGTATCGGAGCATAAGCTTTCATGGGTGAATACCCACTTTGTCAGACGCATGTGTAAACACACTGCTTAGATCTTTAGACACTGTGTTCAGTATTAGCCTCCTTTTCACAGGAAGAATATAATTGTCCAGGATGTGCAATACAGGTATCCAGGAGGATTCCATGTTTAAAAATCTCTCTCACAAAGAAAAGTACAAAGTGAACTTGTTCTTCCTGGAAAAAATGACCAAGGTGTTCTCGGATGCCCGCACCCCAAACCCCTCCTGCACCTAGGGTGACCAGACATCCCGATTTTATCGGGACTGTCCCGATATTTACTTGTTTGTCCCACGTCCCGACCGATGTTCGGTCAGGACGCGAATTGTCCCAATATTTTGCCCTCCAGTGCACAGGCGGAGGGGACTCATGCCCCCTCCCGCCCCAGCCCTGCCCCAACTCCGCCCCCTCACTGCCCCATTGGATCCGTCCCCAAATCCCCACTCTGGCCCCGCCTCTTCCCCAAGCACGCCACATTCCTCCTCACCCCTCTCTCCCAGGCTTGCGCTAATCAGCTGTATGGCGGCGCAAGCGCTGAAGGGAGGGGGGAGAAGCAGGACGTGGCACCCAGCTCAGGGCGGGTGGAGGAGCGAAGCCAAGCTGGTGCAGGGGGTGGGGCGTGGAGCTGCCGGTGGCTCTTGCTTTTTTTTTGGGGGGGGGGGGGGGGGGTTGCTTTTGTTTTTTCGTCCACCACCGGCTCTTGGGTTGTTGTTTTTTTTTGCTCCACCAGCACCCCTCCCCCTGGGTCACAATATTTCACATCTCTCATCTGGTCACCCTACCTGCACCCCGCACCCCAACCCCCTGCCCTGAACCCCCGCCGCACCACTCCTGCACCGTAATCCCCTGCCCTGGACCCCCTCCCGCACTCCGCACCCCCTCCTGCACCCCGAACCCCTGCCCTGAGCCCCTTGCCATACCCCACAACCCACCTGCACCCCAACCCCCTGCCCTGAGCCCCCTCCCACACTCTGCACCCCTCCCTGCACCCCAACCCCCTGCCATGAGCCCTCTCCCACACTCTGCATCCCCTCCTGCACCCCAACCCCCTGCCCTGAGCCCCCTCGTACACGCAACACCCCTCCTCCGCCCCAACCCCTTGCCCTGAACCCCTTCCTGCACACCGCACCCCCTTCCACACACCCACCCCCTGCCCCAGCCCTACATTCATGGCACTGCATGCAATTTCCACACCCAGATGTGGCCCTCAGGCCGAAAAGTCTGCCCACTCCTGTAATAGGAGCTTAGACACTCATAAACAGAACTGATAAAGTGAAATGAAGAATATTACAATGGTGATGGGGTTTAAAAGCTAAGGAAGGTTTATCAAAAAAGTTGGGTTAAAATATGAATTCCGCTTTAATAGGCTTAATCAGGGCATGAATGAGACAGAAAGAGAGACTGAACATTACAATGACAAAGCATACTGTCAGGATCAAGATACACCTAATGAGGAATACGTTTATTCAGAGTGGACTTTTCCTATCCAACAACTCCATGGCACTTGTTTCTAAACTTACCAGTGACAGTACTATACAGCGTCATAGCAAACACTCATTTAATACTGAAAATATGACAACTGTTCCTTCTAAATCAATGTGCTCAGCTTGAAACTAGGCCTAATTTATATAAATAGCTTGGCGTTTGAATCTCTATGCTGATGACTGGGCAGTGTTACCGTATAGGCCTAGCGTCTGCTGTATCCACTCAGCTTACCACACCCATCTCATCAAGCTGCAAGCAAGCAGCAGCTCTGCAAATGCTTATCCTTGCTGTGTTACTGAATTACAGCACAAATATCCCCTGATGCAATGCCACAACCATCCTTGTAAAGTAGGGAAGGAGACCAGCCAGCCAGAATTGTAGCAAGAAAGCAGAGGGGAACCACATTACAAAAAACTTCAAGAGGACCAGATAAGAAGACCTGACACATGTAATACTGTATTAGACCAAACACATATGTGTTTCTGTGAGGGGGGGGGGGGGAGAGAAGAGGATTTCATGAAAATGCTGTTTAAAATAAAACTGCAGTAACAGCAAAGATATTACTAGGAACATAGCCTCGTCACTCCAATGCAACAAAATCTTTGCCAGCAGCTCCCACTTCCTCTGGGATGACCCAGACACAAATTCCCCCACCTCCCTTGATCAAGACAGACACTGCAGGATGTTTCTCCTCCCACCCCAACTTTGAATTTCCTGTCACTTTTATACGTGCCAATTATTGCAACCCATCACACCCTTGCTACAAAATATTGTTAATTACCACAAATTAAATTAACCCCCATAATGTTCCCAGTTTGTTGCACTGAACAGAATTCTGTCACCTCACCAGCCTGTGATTTATAATTCAATTCCCATTCCCATAAAAGGCATAAAATGCCCCATATCCCTTAATGTGAAAAAAAATGGATTATTGGGGGTTGAGGGAGAGGGCGATTAAGGAGACGTTTGAGTGTTCTGGTTGAGGGAGGAAAGGGATGAGATTCAGAGCTCTAAAGTGAGATTTTGGGAAGTTCTGGCTGGGGAAATTTTGAGTGTACTTATTCAATTGTGCCCTTCCCCCAGTAGAAAACCCACTAATCCTATAGCAAGCAAAGGTTTTTGGTCCCAACTCTGTCCTTCTCTTTACCCGACCATCCCAAGGCTGACTGGAGGCCAGAGCCCCAGATCACTAGGGGTCAGCACATGCTGAGAAGTGGGGCAAAGGATTTGGTTAGGTCAGTGTAGCCCTCCAAGAACCCCCTTACTGATATTGATATGACAGCCACTGCCAGCAGAGAGAAAGCTGCCTAAGCCCTAAGGGATGGAGCTAGGAAATGACTCAGGCTTCTGGGCAGGGCAAGAAAGAGGGGTGTCAGATCCATCCTGAGACAGGGGGTGTAACCACTTCACCCCTTCCATAGACTCAGCTGGGAACGTCTCCCTTCCTGCACCCAGAGGATCGTGGAAGAAATAACCCTCACAGCCACCCAAATTCTGCAACTAACTCTTGCTGGGCACCCCACCCCAGGGTCCCTCTGCCAGGGTCACAGCTGCGTCCCCCCAGGACCCCGCCCCACCCTCCTCACTCCCAGGACCCCACCCCCCTCCTCACTCCCCCCCAGGCCCCCCCCCCCCCCCTCACTCCCAGGACCCCACCCTCACCGCTGCCCCCCCCAGGACCCCGCCCCCCCTCACTCCCAGGACCCCACCCTCACCGCTGCCCCCCGCCTCCCCAGGGCCCTGCCCCACCCTCACTACTGCCCCAAGAGCTCCCCCCCCCTCCCGGAGTCCCAGTAGCTCCTCCAGGGCCCTGCTCTCCCCTCCCCCTCCCCCAGGGCCCCCAAGAGCCCTTCCCCGCACGGCGGGCCGCCGCCTCCGCTCCGCCCCTGGGGTCCCCCTCACACCCCCCCTGCCCCGGGGACCCTCCCAGCTCGCGCTGTCTGCGCCGCGCGGAGGCTCTTACCGAGAGGGATGGCGGTTGTGAGCTGCTTGCGCCGCCTGGACGGAGCCGCCTGATGAGTGTCACTCTCCCTGCGGGCCCGGCCGGGAGGGGGAGGGAACGGGTAGTACTCAGGCACCCGCAACTAGGCGCCGCCGACCTCACGCGGAGTAACCTAGCCTGCTGACACAAAGGGCGGGACCTCTGCGCTCAGCCAATCCCTGCGCAGCCAGCTCGCTCTCGGCCAATGCTGGGGAGCGCGGGAGGCGGAGGGTGGGGCCGGCCGCGGGAGGAGCTGAGGCGGCGCCGGGACAACAGGGCAGCAAGCTGGGGTGAAGTGCAGCCTGTGGGCTGCGGGGAGTGGGCCACGTTAGGAAGGCCATAGAGCCAGGCCGCGGAGAGAGATTTCAAGGGGGAGGGGTCTCAGGGGTCTGGGGAGAGGCTGTGGGCGGTGGATCTGGCTGGAGAGACTGGGCTGCAATACAGAAGTGAGGCTGGTATAGCTAGGGCGGAGCGGGGAGTGATTTTTTTACTGATAAGAGTTACACTGGTATAAGCCCTAGTGTGGATGCAGTTGCACTGGTGTCAAGGCGCCTTATAGCGGTCTAGCTTATTCCCCTTTCCAAACTGAAATCAGCTCTACCAGTATAAGCACTTTTGTACCGGTATAACAGCATCCACACAAGGAGCATCATCAGGCTAGGCTAGTAAAGCGATGAAACTTTCTGGTATAGACAAGGGTCCCAGGTTTAGGGAATATGTCATGGGGAGCAAAAATAGGAGCCATGGGGATATAGGGGCAGGGTAGGGCTACCTCTTGCCTAGGTTTTCCCAGCATTGTCTCTTTTGGAGGTAGCTGTGACAGGAAATCTGTGAGGGTGCTCAGTACACACTCCAGCTGTCCGGTTTTATAGACTCAGGCTCATCCTTAATATCCTGGTTTTTTTGTACATCAGAGATGGCAACATGAGGGCAGGGAGAGATCTGCGGGACTTAGGGATATGGGGGTGGAAGGGGAGAGAAGATGGGGGCTAGGGTGCTTGGGGAGATTGTGGGCAGGGGTTTCATCAGTAGAAAAAGGGAATGGCTAATCTCTCAGGGAGTATAGATGACGGGCCTCATCCTCAGGCTGATATTAAAGGACAGGGAACGGGGCATGTCTCACTAAAATGGCTGGCTCCAATTTTGAGGAGGGGAGGAGGTCGGCTCTTCATCAGGATGGCTTAACGACAGCCTGTCATCATGAGTCGTTGCCTGGCCTTTCAGTGCTGAGGAGGGAAGCTCCAAGCCTCTGCACCCAACCACCCCCTCGGGGCTGTGTGTGGCCCGCAACTTATTTTTCCTGTGGGTCAGTGGCCCCTGATAGAAAAAAAGGTTCCCCAGCCCTGGTTTAAGCCAATCTCTAACTATTAAAAGACAGGATGAGCCCTAAAGTGTGGGGGAAGGTATTTCAGTCCTGCCTATTGTAGGGATCTTACACCTTCCCCTCTAAAGCATCTGGCATTGGCCCCTGACTGATGATTTACTGGATCAGAAGGACCTTGGTCTAATCTGGTGTGGCAATTCCTGTGTAGACTCTGACCCACTGTGGATCAGCCACTAAAGGGTGACATGTAACAGAGCCTGAACAGTGGGTTACAGTGGCATGGGTTTGGGGAATGAGTGTCTCTGACCATCAAGCCAGCCCTGGATTTGGCTCCAGGGGCACTTCATTTTGTTTTGCCAAGTTCCAAACTGGAGTTTACAAAAGGGGAAAATAAGAATCCTTGAAGGCCAACCTTTTAACCCATTGCTTGCCAAACAAGAATCAGGCCATTTGTGCTGCACTAAGTCAGGAGTGCCCAAACTTTGCCCAACCAAGTGGTGGCATTGGCAACTCACCATAATCCCTGAGAGAAAAGGCTGGCAGTGACTACGCATCTTTAATATTGTAAGTGTGACCAATAGAGACAACATGTCCCAGCATCCAAAAGTCCACCATAATGTAAACATCCATACTGCACTGCATGCTGGAACTGCTAATTTCCAAGATCCACCTTTCCACATTAAAGGTGAAGGCAGCTGAAGGCCCTCTTTGTAGAATGTGGTAGGCTGCCTTTAGCTCCAGGGCTGTACTTTGGCTCCCCCTGATATGAATTACACCTGTTTCTTTGATACGTAGCCCCACTGTCCAAACCCAGGATATAGATTTCCAATCACTTTCTTTTCATGAAAATTTAGTGTGAGGTAATGACAGCCACCTGCAGACTGGTCCTCTCTTAATCTGTTTATTCCCTCTTTAGGACTTCCTATTCTCAGTGTGTGCCATGTCTACATATACACTCTGACCTGGGCTTCCTAACCCCTTTGTGTACAATGCTCCTCTGTAAACTCAGAGCTGGGCTTCCTAATTCCATTGGGTCCTATCTTGCTCCCATTGAAGCCCATTGGAGTTTTATTATTGACTGTAAAAGGAGCAGGATTGAGCAGAGGGCTCCATTCCTCAGCATACATCTAGAGAATAGAATAGGTTTATTCCTGGTTAAAGGACACTGAGATTCGGTAGGAAAATATATAACTATGAGCTGTATTGTTCTCATCTGCACAGTATGAATCCAGTTGTGCATGCAGCACTCCCTATACTCACAAAGGCCTGACCCAGCATGAGCCGGTAAAACCTAGCATGGATTCTCTTTGGTGGCTGTTCAAGGTTGTACACTGGGAGGAGATATACTCAGGCCATTGCAGTGACAACCCTAGTCTGGCACATCCATCCTCCCCGAAACATTCGTGGCCCTTTTTCCTTTTCTCTCTATTTATATTTAGTGTCATTTATGGAGGGCCCTACTTTAAATCAAAGCTCCCTGATGCTTTAGCTTAAGAAGAGGGCTCTGCGTCTTGCTTTATAGGGGGAAATGCTAAAAACATTTCCTATCTTTTGTTTCCTATGTGACTCCCCTGTACAAGAATCCAGAACTATTACTTCACTTCCCTTTGTTTTTAGTCTCTTTAGATGGTTCCCTTACTTTTCTTCCCATCTTGATAGTCGCATGGTGCTGTCTTTCCAGGGCCCAAGAGATTCAACAAGTCCTCTTTGAGCCAGGAAGTATGCAGTCTTGGGTCACTCACCATCACCTGGGTCATTTGATGGGCCAAAAATTCCTGGAAAGCACAAGAGCAGCTGTTCACATAGCACATCTCTCTAACAGGCAGGACCATTCTACAGCAGGAACCCATCGATTCAGTGAGTGGGTGTGGAACTGCCTCCAACAAGTCAACTGTCTTCCAATTCAAAGTGTGGATCCAACCATTAACATACAAGTCACTTGTGAGCTCTGAAGTTGTTTAAAAACTAAGAGTCCAATCCTGCCCAGTGTTTAACACCCTCAACTTTAATTTGAGTCAATGGGAATCAAGGATCAGGCCCACAAGGTCCCTCTACAGTCAAGTCCCATGAGCCCTGCCTTTAAACTAGGTCTGTTTGTTATGATGCAGTCTGTGCTGGGGAGTTTATGTGTAGCCTTGAGTTACCTTTTCATAAATACGGTAACAGCTGGAGGGCCCATGTTTGATTAAATAAGGAAAGAGACATACAGTACATGCCTATATGATATTCTCTGTCCTTAGCAATTCTGCCATTCTGTTGATTTATATCTGGAGATTAAGGGATTTGCCTTTCAATAAAATTATTTTCCTCAAACTACCAAATGGGAGGGAAGGGGGATTTCCCATCATGTTTTCAGCTCTACATAACCGTCCTTTGAAAACACCATTATCTGCTTCTCCTTGACAGTGTTAAATGTACGTCTCACAAATGATTGCTAATCACTTTTGTTATGATTTGCTATTTCTATAACATGATTGGTGTGCAGGGCACACGGAAGACAAATGACAGAGTGACATCTCTACTCCGAGGAGCTTCCAGCCTAAATTAGACAGAGAACATAACTAGAAATGACAACTAGCTGTGTGTTGAGAGAGAGGAGGAAGAAAAGTATTCTTGGGGGAGCTCCCTTAGGCCCTCCTTCTGCAAGGAGCTTCGTGCAAGCTGAGCTCTGCACCAGCAGAATCGGGGATTGAGTTTGTTTCAGCTTTGGGTTTCTCTTCTTTCCCCAGTATGATCAAGCACAGGACGAGGAGCAGAGAGCATCAGAGCGGAAACTGGTGATGGACAGGAAGCTGGAAGAAGTGCATGTGAAGATAGCAGTGCTTGGTACCCAGGAAGAGGGAGCTTGTCCCTCCCATGTACCTGATTCTGATCTCACTTAAAACAGGTTTTACGCTGGAACATAGGAATTGCCGTAATAAGTCAGACCCCAGGCCATTTAGTCCAGCATCCCGTCTCTGACAATGGCCCGTACCAGATGCTTCAGTGGAAGGGGCAAGAACCCTGCCGTAGGCAGATACGGGATAACCAGCTACCCCACGTTAGGCCTCCTTGTGATCTCTGATATTTTGATTGTCTTAAGCCCTGAAGCATGAGGTTTATTTTTTAACATTATTATTCATTATTTGTATTATCGTAGCATATAGGAACCCTAGTCATGGACCAAGACCCCATTGTGCTAGGCGATGTACAAATGTGGAAGGAAATGTGGGGAGAGAAACCCAGCAGCATCCCCATTACAGCATGATACAGGGCAGTGGGTGTGAGAGAAGGAGAGGCGTCCATAAGAGAGGGAAGCTGCAGAGGCAGTGTCAGACAAAGGAACCCAGGGGTCAGAGAGACGGGAGCTGGAGGGAGATATGAAGAGGTCATAGATGGCTGAGCTCTTTTTAGAGATGGAGTGGGTATTCCAGAGACAGGAAGAGAAGGGGAGGAGTGATGGAGGGAGAAAAGATGGTAAAGGGTGTCAGGTTAGGCACCACTGAGATCCTGAAAGGTGGCAGCTGAGTTGGGATTAACCCTTAGGGATCTAAATTCCTACTGGTGGGTGTGATATTGGCAGACCAGGTGCCAGCTCATGCCAAGGCCCCTATGCCTCAACTAATGAATGCTGACCAATACGTACCTGGAATCCAGTCTGGCTGCCTGTGTGTTAGTATGGTTAAAATAGATGTTAAGTTTATAAGAATGTGTTTAGACTTTATGACATGCTTATGGGATGCAGCATGTATTAATCTCACTTATAACATCTGTACCCCATGTAATAAGGTCAGGGCCGGCTCCAGCTTTTTTGCCACCCCAAGCGGCGAAGAGAAAAAAAAAAAAAGCCACGATCGGTGGCACTTCAGCGGCTGCTCTACCCGAGAGGGACTGAGGGACCCGCCGCCGAATTGCCGCCGAAGACCCGGACATGCCGCCCCCTTCCGTGGGCTGCCCCAAGCACCAGCGTGCTGCGCTGGTGCCTGGAGCCGGCCCTGAATAAGGTTATATGGCATGTTTGCATTGTAAACCTCTGTAACTGTGTAGCTCACCAAACAGGAAAGAAGCATTAACTAATGTAAAATGCTGACTTCCTACAGAAGGTGGCAGGTCCTGCCCACCAGGAAGGCCCATTGAAACCAAATGAGCCAGTGTGCAATATCAAAGAACAAAGACTTTGTTAATTGCTTTCCTCCCCCTGTCTCCAAAGGGGAGACCTGCTCGTGAACTCATCCATCAGCTTGAGCTCTGTGCAGAAGGGAGTAAAAATCTCTGAGAAGAAGAAACTGGGGGCATGACTACACTTGCAGATGCAGAGAGCTTTGAGTTAAACCAGCCTTCGTAGAGCGCAGTAGAGAAAGCGCTGCAGTCTGTCCACACTGACAGCTTCAAGCGCACTGGCGTGGCCACATTTGTGGCACTTGCAGCAGCATTGGGAGCGGTGCATTATGGGCAGCTATCCCAGCATGCAAGTGACTGCAACGTGCTTTTCAAATGGGAGGAGTGTGACAAGGAGTGTGTTGTGTGTATGTGGCGGGAGAGAGAGTGGGGTTTTGGGGGGCTGAGAGCATGTCAGCATGCTGTCTTGTAAGTTCAGACAGCAGCAGACCTTCCCCTCTCCCCCGCCTCTCTCTCACACTCAGTATTCCACACTAATGGTTGCTTTGTCTCGGAGCAGATAAGCAGCTGGCTGTCAGAAACGGAGCTTTCAAAGCGCATATCCGCATTCCTACAGTGATTCAAAACAATGACAAGAGTGGCCACTTGACTTAAGGGGATTATGGGACGTTTCTGGAGGCTGATCAGAGCGCAGTAATGCAACACCTCGTCCACATTGACGCCCAGGTGTTGTAGCCATGGTGCAGCAAACGTTATTCCTTCTAGTCACAACATCACATTGGGAACTCATGTTCTGCTGATTATCCATCATGACCCTCAAAGTCCTTTTCAGAATCACTGCTTCTCAGGATAATCCCCAAGCCTGTCAGCATGGCCTATGCTCTTTGTTCCTTTACAAATGTAAGACTTTACATTTAGCCCTATTAAAGCGCATATTGTTTGCTTGCGCCAGCCCACTCTGTCTCACTTGCACCAGTTCATTCTGTACCACTCCCCCAAAATGTCATCTGCAAACTCTATCAGTAGTTGTTTTATGTTCTCTTCCCGGTAACTGATAAAAATATTAAATAGAATAATTCCTGCAGGACCCCACTAAAACATATCCACTCAATGATGTTCCCCTGTTTTAGAATTACATTTTGAGACCTATCAGTTCGCTAGTTTTCAATCCATTTAATGTGTGCCGTATTCATTTTGTATTTTAGTTTTTAATCAGAATGTTGTGTGGTACTAAGTCAAATGACTTAAACTACTGTAATATGTTACATCAACACTATTACCTTTATTAGCCACACTTGTAATCTCATTCAAAAAATAACTTGACAAGATCTGTTTTCCATAAACCCATGTTGATTTGGCATTGAGTGGACAACCTTTCATCATGTTTTCATGGGGCAGGGAAAAAGACCCCCCCCAAAATCAACAGAACTGCAGTAAAACTGGCAACACTGTAGTTAATTTTCTTCATTCCTGCCTGTTTTGGCTGCCATGTCTTCCCTTGGAGCCAGAGAGGCCTCTCTCTGCTGTAAACCTGAAACACTCTTCTTAGTAAAGTTTTTTTTTTTTTTTTTTAATGTGCAGAGGGTTTTTTTGGAGGGTCTATCCATGTTCTGCTTTCATGTTGGGTTGAGTAGGATTAGGGTGTTGATGGAGTCAGATTATGCCACTATCCCCTCAGAGTTCAGGCTTCGGGCAACCATTTTAGTTCACCCCTGCTGGTCACCCCAGGCAATATTTTTGGAGGGTAACTGGGGAGAGTGGACAGTCTCAGAATTGTAAGCGGAGGGTAGGCAGCAATGGGGCTGACTCTAATTTATAAATGAAGGGTAGGTGGGACTTGAGGCAAAAGGTGGAAGACAGGGGCATGGGCTAGTGCATGTGTGGAATGTATTTATTTTAGAAAATCATGTGATTTTTATGCAAATCACGATGGGGGAAGGGGAAACTCATCATTTTTAAGCACATGGAGTTGGCAATACTGCAGCCGGCCACCACGGTGAACCTAAGGGAGCTGAGCTCTGAGTTTAAGACACGGAGAAAAGATCTCATGTCCAAAACTCCAGCAGAAGAGGAGAAAGTCAATAACTTGGAAGTCTGAGGATAAGGAAGGACAGTTTCTCTTGTTAAAGGGCACAATTGTTTGGTTAATAACAGCAGTGATCTCAGTGTATGATCCCAGTCAAGTGGGGGTGGGGGAGAAAAATCAAGGCAAATAAAATATTGCAAACGCTTTGGAGAGGGGGAATTATACAAGGAGGAAATTTCTATTGTACACTGGTTCCTTACTGGGACAGATCTGATTACAAAAAGAAAAAAATAGTTAAGGAAACAGGTGTCACAGTCACTTTTCTATATACCAACAATTCAACCCTCAGATTGATGGAAAGGACTGCACCCAGAGGAAAGAGATTGTACATTTAAATACTACAATAGATTTCACGTTAATCTCTAAATCCTTATTGAAGCAGGTAAGATATGCAGAAATTGGCACTTTTATTCCAAATCATGTATTGGAAGCACTATTTGATAGCTGGAGCCAAAATATCACCTTTTTGGAAAATTAATTCTTTGCTTCTCCTAGACAAAGATTGGGTTGCAGCAATATAGGAAGACATTGTTCCATTGTAACAGAGTCCTTGGTGGGCTGGGTGGCCTAGTGCAGTGGTTCTCAACCTTTCCAGACTACTGTACCCGTTTCAGGAGTCAGATTAGTCTTGCATACACCCCCAACGTTCACCTCGCTTAAAAACTACTTGCTTACAAAATCAGAGATAAAAATACAAAAGTGTCACAGCCACACTATTACTGAAAAATTGCTGACTTTCTCATTTTGTCTATATGAAGTTTTCGTTTGAACTGACTTTGCTAGTGCTTTTTATATAGCTGGTTGTAAAACTAGGCAAATATCTAGATGAGCTGATGTACTCCCTAAAAGACCTCTGTGTACTCCAAGGGTACATATACCTCTGGTTGAGAACTACTGGCCTGGTGGTTAGCAACCCCCGCCCCCTTCAGTAGTGGGAGCTGTGGTAGGGGAGCCTGGGCCCACCCACTCTACCAGGCTGTAACCCAGGGCCCTAGCAGGGTCAACAGCATTTGGCCTCCTATGGGGTCCTCTAAGTTACCCTCCCTGAGTCACTTCCTACCGTTACTTTTCTCCCTCAGCTTCTTGTCCCACATAAGATATATAAAAGACAAAAACAGCCACCAAAACCATCAGTCCCAGCTGGGCCCCAGTAGTCCTGTCCTTGAACCCCCTCCAGCCCGGTTTGGGGTTTGTATATCCCATCACAGAAATATTTTCAAATTAATGCTGAAGAGAGATCTTCTATGGGAGGCAGGTAAGGCAGTATTTAGGGGTCAGTTGATAAGCAAAGCCTCTCATTTGAAAAAAGAAAGCTCAGAAAAAAATAAAAGAATAGGAGATAAGTACAAGAGATTCATAAAAACCTCAGGTCAAAAAGTATAACTAGTATAAGAGGAAAATTGAATATGTTGATGACAGACATCATTGAAATAGCCCTTTGGCATATAAAACAGATGCCCTGGGGGCCAGCAATTTAAAAGGGCCTGGGGCTTCTGGCAGCGGCCAGAGCCCCAGGCCCTTTAAATCGCTGCTGGAGCCGCAGGCTGGGCAGTGCTGAAGGGCTGGCTGGGGGAGTCTGGCCCCAGCCCCGCCCCTTCCACCCAAGGCCCCGTCCCTTCAGGGGGCCCACACACACACACCTTGCCCGGGACCCCAACCGCCTTGCGTACCGGTAAGCCCTTTAAGTTACTTTCACCCCTGTCCATATGTGACACAGTGGGGAAAGGATTTGGATAGACAAATTACTCCAGAGAAATGGGCTTTGATCTGGCAAAGAGAATCAGCAACCTCAGTCTGTAGCACAAGACAAGAAAATGTCCTGAAGATACTGGGTCAGTGGTATCCCACGCCCGTCAAGGTAAAAACGTCGAGAGATCGAATGGGGATAAATGTTGGTGAAAGCGGGGATTTGAAGAGAATACAAATGGTTGGATATTGATCCTTTGGTGATCCTCCTGGCACCTCCTAGCCGAAATGGTCACACTCAATGAAGAGCGGATCTCTCATCTACTAGTAGTGGCTCGGCTACTACTGATAGCCTCTCACTTGAAAAATCAAATTGTCCAAAGCTAGAGGGAGTGTGACAGGGTGTGGGTACCCCATCTAGTGCAGGGTGAGTGCACCTCATTAATACGTCCACCAAACTGGCCTGGGCCTCAGGGCTGTAAGGCCCAATGATCAGTCAGTGGTGTGGCCCCAGCTCCAGCGTTGTGAGGCCTAACGGCCAGAGTCAATATGGCTGCCCCCTCTCTCAGGGCTGAGTGGCCCAGCAGCCAGTCAGGCAAGTGGGCCACCACCTAGGGATGGGTGACAGCCAGGGTATGGGGACCCTCCCTACTCCACCATGTCCCAGCCCAGGGCCCTATCAGTGGGAAGGGTCTCTGCCACTGAGTCAGCAGAGACCCAGACCAAAACACAGTGACTGTTCCCAGGCATACAGCTGCCACCTCTCCCTGGGCTACTTCCTATCCTGTCCCTTGTAATCAAGCACTGGGGACCTCCAGGGTTTCCAGGCTCTTCAGCACAGATGTCTCCCAACAACCCTGAGTTCTCAGACCTCTGCCAGTGTCTGTGTCTGTGTCTCCACCTGGGCTCTTTCCAGGCTGGCACCTGCAACAAGCATCCTTCCACCTCAGCTGTCCACCCAAACTGAACTGATCTGCTCCCTTTTATACTACAGCTACACTTGGAGCATGCCCAGTAGGTTTGAGGGAGTTAACCCTTTCCCATCCAGAGGGGGGGTGAGTGCACTATATCACACAGGGTTCCAAAAAGATTGGGCTGTTGTTATTATGGAACAACTAATGGATCAATTACGTACCCAGCAAACCAGACAGAGGACAAATAGATACTTAAGTATTTGGTTACCACTTATTCAATACTCAGACAAAGTACATTAACCTGCAAAAAACCCCAACACACATGTCCAATTTTTTTATTAATATTTAGGTTGATAGACATGCCTGGCTTGATAAATATGAGTAGAGTCAGTAGTTTCTCTCAGTTTAATAAAATCATCAGAGACAACATGGCCTGGGTGATATAAAGAGGCTCACTCTATATACTATGGGAACTCCCTGGTTAAACAGAGAGATCTGATGATTATATTACTGCAGATTCTCTAAACGAAGAAATGAGCTCACTCTTAATGACACATCTTCCCTCTGTTTACCTGGCAATGATTTGTAAACTTGTTAAAACTTCCTAAATAAATAAATCTAGAGATATAACGTATCTTCAGCTAATCCTTTTGATATCAATACCATATATATTTTACAAGAGGGTACAGTATAGTATAGTATGTTTACTATTGTTTTATTTTAATTGTATAAAGTATTATTGCAAACTCGTATGTAGGAGTATGATGGGAAGTTAAAGCTGGTGTGGCACTCCGGCGGAAAAGGGCGTAGTCTCCAGTCTGTTTCTAGGTAGGTGGGGATATGGTATATGGGGCAGGTTTAAGGCTGGAGCTGAATCTCACAGGGAGTATTTCCTGGCCAAGATTTTCAAAAGGGACTAGTTGTTTTGGGTGCCTCCATTTTTGGGGTGCCGTTCATGAGATGCCTTGAAGGGGCCTGATTTTCAGAGGGCAGGAGCTCAGCATTTTGTGAAAATTAGGGTCCTATAAGGTGCTTCCAGTGGAGCACCCAACATCACTAATAAAAAATGAACAGTAACAATCACTTCTGACAGTCTTGGCCCCTGTAGTTTGTAGCATTTACAGTCTCATCTCTCAGAATGTAGGAAATCCCCAGTTGGTTTGCAGGAAGAATATACTTCTGTGCATCGATCTGGGTTTTGTGTGCATATGCTCTAGGGCTTTGCAAGCGCTACACCAGAGTCCCTGGTCATGCTGCTGAGCCCTGAAGAGGTTAAGCGTTTTGTTCTTTTTAATTTAACAGCGTCTCTTTCTAGATTCATTGTGATGTTTTGCTACAGATGCTTTCAGCAACCTGATACTAATGACTCAGCCTAATTCTCTGCTTGATGAGCTGGTTCAGAGATGCAATTCCAGTTAGGCCCAGCCTGCACTGGGAGCAGAACAGGGCTAGCTACTGTACAGAGATGGCATGATTACACAGGGGACCGCGGGAAATGATGCCAACAACCAGCCTCGTTTGGAAATAACAACTGAGTTATTTATGAGTGGGTGGGTGTCTAGAAAGCCACATATTTTTGTCAACATCATCAAGAAAGAAAGAAAGAAAGAAAGAGCCTCCCACAGTGAAGGAGAATAGTCTTTCTAACTACACTGGTATCTTCTGGATCTCAAGGATGAGTAAAAAGACATTTAGGCCTGGATTCAGGAACAAAACAAAACAAAAGAAAAACCCTATTCAGCAAAACACATAGGCTTGTACTCAGCCTTAGGCATGTGTTACATACTTTGCTGAACAGGGCTGGGTTTAAACACATTCTTCAGTACCTGGCTGAACTGAGGCCTTAGCAACAGGGCTGCAAGAGTGAAGACTTATTATGTCTACACAGGGATAAAAGCCCCATGGCATGGCTGGGGCTAGCCCAGATCAGCTGACTCAGGCTTGCGCGGCTTGGACTGTGGCTGTGGGGCTAAAAATTGCTGTGTAGATGTTTGGGCTTGGGCTGGAGCCTGAGCCAAAACCAAAACCCAAAGTTGAATTTTTCTGTGGTGTCTTTAACGAGGCTCTGACAGTGATTTTCACTTCTACTGAAGACTTTATGGCCTGAATTCTGCCGTCTAGGCTCAGCCAAAATTCCTACTGAAGGCAAGCAATAGTTACGAGATACATATAATTGGGTCCAATCCACCCAGGCTAGCCTCACCATCCAACCTATTCCATTTTCAAGATCAGCTTTCATGACACAGTGAATGTCCTTGTGCAGACAGGGCCTATGGGAATTGTTTTCAATGAACTCTAGTTGCCTTTAGAGTACAAAGCAACTTCTAATTCACAGCACAAAACAATACTACTTAAGAGCACCAGACTCAGGAGATCTGGGTTCAAATCCTGACTCCTGGTGTCACCATGGCCAAATCACTCCATCTGTCTGTGTCCCAGTTCCCAATCTGTAAAATGAGGATAATAACCTTGCCTTGCTCTCCCTATTTTGTTTGTCTTGTCTATTTAGACCAGTGGTTCTCCAACTTTTGTACTGGTGACCCCTTTCACACAGCAAGCCTCTGAGTGTGACTTCCCCCTTATAAATTAAAAACACCTTTTTATATTAACACTATTATAAATGCTGGAGGTGAAGCGGGGTTTGGGGTGGAGGCTGACAGCTCGCGAACCCCACATGTAATAACCTCACAACCCCCTGAGGGTCCCAACCCCCCAGTTTGAGAACCCCTGATTTAGACTGTAAGTGTAACCCACGTGCCTAATAGGGAGATACCTCTTTAAGAGATTTCACCAAGAAGGTTGGTGGTGATTGGACGTCTAACATAGTGAATGCCAGTGAAAATAAGGTGGGATCAGAGTCTAAAATAGGGAAAGAACAAGTCAAAAATTACTTAGACAAGTTAGATGTCTTTAAATCACCAGGGCCTGATGAAATGCATCCTAGAATACTCAAGGAGTTGACTGAGGAGATATCTGAGACATTAGCAATTATCTTTGAAAAGTCATAGAAGATGGGAGACATTCCAGAAAACTAGAAAAGGGCAAATATAGTGCTTAGCTAATAAAAGGGAAATAAGGACAATCCGGGGAATTACAGACCAGTCAGCTTAACTTCTGTACCCGGAAAGATAATGGAGCAAATAATTAAAAATTAATTTGCAAACACCTAGAAGATAATAAGGTGATAAATAACAGTCAGCATGGATTTGTCAAGAACAAATTGTGTCAAACCAACCTGATAGCTTTCTTTGACAGGGTAACAAGTCTTGTAGATAGGGAGGAAGCGGTAGATGTGGTATACCTTGACTTTAGTAACGCTTTTGATACTGTCTCGCATGACCTTCTCATAAACAAACCAGGTAAATACAACCTAGATGGAGATACTATAAGGTGGGTGCATAACTGGTTGGAAAATTGTTCCCAGAGAGTAGTTATCAGTGGTTCACAGTCATGCTGGAAGGGCATAATGAGTAGGGTCCCACAGGGATCGTTTCTGGGTCCGGTTCTGTTCAATATCTTCATCAATTATTTAGATAATGGCATAGAGAGTACCAGGGCCGGCTCTAGGTTTTTTGCTGCCCCAAGCAAAAAATTTGCCGCCCCAAGTTACAAGAGCGCAACTTCCCAAGCAAAAACCAAAAAAAATGGCCGGAATGCCGACCCTGGAATTGTGCCGCCCCAAGCATGTGCTTGCTTTGCTGGTGCCTAGAGCCGGTCCTGGAGAGTACACTTATAAAGTTTGCAGACGATACCAAGATGGGAGGGGTTGCAAGTGCTTTGGAGGTTAGGATTAAAATTCAAAATGATCTGGATAAACTGGAGAAATAGTCTGAAGTAAATAGGATGAACTTCAATAAGGACAAATGCAAAGTACTCCACTTAGGACATACAAAATGGGAAATGACTGGCTAGGAAGGAGTACTGTGGAAAGGGATCTGGGGGTCATAGTGGATCACAAGCTAAATATAAGTCAACAGTGTAATGCTGTTGCAAAAAAAGCAAACATCATTCTGGGATATATTAGCAGGAGTGTTGTAAGCAAGACCCAAGAAGTAATTCTTCCGCTCTACTCTGCGCTGAGTAGGCCTCAACTGGAATATTGTGTCCAGTTCTGGGCGCCACATTTCAGGAAAGATGTGGACAAATTGGAGAAAGTCCAGAGAAGAGCAACAAAAATTATTAAAGGTCTAGAAAACATAACCTATGAGGGAAGATTGAAAACATTGGGTTTGTTTAATCTGGAGAAGAGAAGACTGAGAGGGGACATGATAACAGTTTTCAAGTACATAAAAGGTTGTTACACGGAGGAGGGAGAAAAATTTTTCTTCTTAACCTCTGAGGATAGGACAAGAAGTAATGGGCTTAAATTGCATCAAGGGAGGTTTAGGTTGGACATTAGGACAAACTTCCTGTCAGGGTGGCTAAGCACTGGAATAAATTGCCTAGGGAAGTTGTGGAATCTCCATCATTTGGGATTTTTAAGAGCAGGTTAGACAAACACCTGTCAAGGATGGTCGAGATAATACTTAGTCCTGCCTTCAGTGCAGGGGACTGGACTAGATGACCTCTCTCAAGGTCCCTTCCAGTTCTATGATTCTATGAAGAGACCCACTGGGGGAGGTAGAAGTGAGCTGTGTCTGGGGCAGTATTGCTAGGCAGATTTAGCACGCCACATCCAGAAGCTTCTGGAATTGGGTGTGGTAGTTTTGGGTCGTCTCCAATGGGTTCCCTGTTGCTGGGGTCAGACTCCATGAGGGCGAGCAGTCAGGGCAGGTGCTTTACTAAGGGCCCTGTGCGAGTTGGGAGAAGCTGAGCTGAGGAGCAGGCTCTTGTCCCGAACTCTGAAGCATTTACAGCAGGTCGGTGATATTGTTAACCCTCTAACACGGAAGCCTGGGCAATGCTAATTATAGCCAGGGGAAACTGGGAAGGAAAAATAACTTCTTCTATTTTAATTGTATGCTTTGAATGTTGTTTTGATTTTAGCCAAACTGTTCTAGTTAAATTGTCTCAATTAGTCTGATTCACCAACTTTTCTTTAAATGCAGTAATGGGGAAAGAGTCATGTATATTTTGCTATTCTCAGTTCTGTATTTTCTTGTAACAGGATTTTCTTTAAATCTGTATACTTGTGACTTAACTGAGTGATTGGTTAAACCGTTAGCTGGCTGGCTAGCAGTGATTTCAGCAGAGGAAGAGTCTGCATGGGAAGATTTCTACAAGTAAGTGGAGGGAAGATGTTGTTTTAGACTCAGCAAAGTGTATAGATTTGGTGATCAAAGACTCTGATTGAGACTTAGATGAACTAAACCTAAGCTTTTGGGAACTCTCAGTTTCTTTTCACTGATGTTTCTGTGCAGGGCTGCCTATAGGATTCAGGGGGCCTGGGGAAAGCAATTTCAGGGGCCTCTTCCATAAAAAAAAGTTGCAATACTATAGAATATTCTCGTGGGGGCCTGGGGCAAACTACCCCATTCCCCCCCCCCCCCGTGCGGCCCTGTTTCTGTGGGGGCTGAATTCTTCAGATTTTAATTTTTCTTGACGTTTATGTATAACTGTGAAGATAATGTCTGTGGGTTATAAAATAGTCATGTTATGCTGTAAAAATTAGATTATTTATCATAAGGTTTTATAAAGTTATTTAATTAAATTAATTTCTTTAGTTCCTTTTGGGACTTGAATGTGGGGAGGTTGCCTCTGTGGAATCCTTGCTGAAAATCCTTAGAGACTGAACGCTGGGTCTCCAGTAGGGTGACCAGACGTCCCGATAAAATCAGGACTGTCCCGATATTGAGCAGTTTGTCCCACGTCCCAACCGAAGTACGGTCGGGACGCCATTTGTCCCGATATTTTGTTTTGGGTGCGGCGGCCCTTTTTATTTAATTAATTAATTTATTTATTTATTTGCTTAGGCGGCGGTGACAGGCAGGGGGAGTGTCTTTTCAATTGTTACACTCACCCAGCACGTCCAGGTCTTCGGCGGGTACTTCTTTCTTTGACGGCAAGATTTATTACCCCCGCTGCCGAAATGCCGCCGAAGACCCTCAGCAACTGAAGGACCCGCCGCCGGAGTGCCGCTGAAGACCTGGATGTGCTGGGTGAGTGTAACAATTGAAAAGGCGCTTCCCCTGCGGCGGTCCCGATATTTTGGAGTTATCATCTCGTCACCCTAGGCTCCAGCTACTTTTCTATGGGAGTTGGAGGGTTTTAAGGCACTGCAGAAGGGCAATGAAGTGAACTCTATCCCACCCAAAAGTTACATATGCTCTTCAGGTCAGGCCCCGTATCTTACTGTGTATGTGCAGCACCCAAGACCGTGAGGCCTGGGTCTCAGCTGGGCCCTTTAGCTGCTTCTGTAATATGACTATCACAATAATACAAAGACTGAAGACAAAGGGAAGAATGTCTCTTGCTGTATTGAGGTGCTGCTGGCTTCTGCTGGGGCAAGTTTACCTCCTCCCTGGGAGTTCTTCTTCTCCTGAGCCCATGTGGCTGAAGCAAAGGGTGGGCTCAGATGCCCTGGAGGTGTCCCTGGATGAGGGCTTTCCCTTGCAGTTTCAAGTCCAGGTGAAGTGAGGGAAAGGGTACTCCAGCTGGGTTTCATCCTCATCCTGTTGCTGTTGGCACCTCCAGCCTCTGCTGTGCTTTTATTAATTTAGCTTTTTCAGTTTTATTTTGGTAAAACCCTAAAGGTGAGAAATTAGAAGTATAAGAATGGCCATACGGGGTCAGACTAAAGGTCCATCTAGCCCAGTATCCTGTCTACCGACAGTGGCCAATGCCAGGTGCCCCAGAGGGAATGAACAGAACAGGTAATCACCAGGTGATCCATCCCGTCGCCCATTCCCAGATTCTGGCAAACAGAGGCCAGTGACACCATCCCTGCTCATCCTGGCTAATAGTCATTGATGGACCCATCCTCCATGGACTTATCTAATTCTTTTTTAAACCCTGTTATAGACCCTGTCAAGTATCCTTGACATTTTGCCAAATATTCTTCCAGTTATTGTTGGAGATAGTTAAATTGAGTTCATGTTGCTATTCTTCCTGCAGCCTTAGACCCAGAGTATATGGAAGAGAGTTGAGCCAGCGTGATGTGTGTTCCTTGCTAAATGACTCATGTTGCCAAGTTTTTTCAGAGTAATCCTCTACTGGAGAATAAGTTACTGTGGGCCATTGCTTCTCTATCTGTGTATGATTAAGCTCATGTCACTGTAAATACATTGGACTATGTGACAAAGGGATGCAGCGTTTATTCTGCAGATATGTGATGACTGCCAGTTGTATCTTTAGAGACACAAAGGCCTAATCTACACTAGAAAATTAAGTCGGCTTAACTATGTTGCTCAGGGGAGTGAAAAATCCATACCCTTAAGCAGTATAGCCAACCTAATCCCCTTAAACCAACTTAATCCCCAGCGTAGACAGCGCTAGGTAAATGGAAGAATTCTTCCCTCCACATAGCTACTGCCTCTCTGGGAGATGGACTAACTACACTGATGGGAGAAGCCCTCCCGTCGGCACAGGTAGTGTCGGCAATGAAGGGCTATACCCGTAGCTGTGACGCTGTAGCATTTCAAGTGTAGATAAGCCCAAAGGCAGGTAAGGTCATATTTTTTATTGGTCCAACTTCTGAAGTAACTTCTGTTAACACCTCTCCAGTCATGGGATGGGAGGGGAGAGGACATACACAAAAAGCTGAGGAGGGGATTTAAGATGGTTGTAATAAGCCATAAATCCAGGGTCTCTGTTCAGTCCATGATTTTCAGTATTTAGCAAAGTTATGAATTTAAGTTCCCAGACTCAACTTTTGAAGGTGTTGTGCAGGTTTCCTTTGAGAATGGGGACAGAGGTCAGATACAGAGTGACCACATTGTGAAAACTGTTTGCCCACAGGTGACAAGGTGTTTTAAGCAACAAAAATTCCTGTGGCACCTTATAGACTAACAGAAGTATTGGACCATAAATTTTCGTGGGTGAATACCCATTTCGTCACACGCATGTGGTTTAGTGTTTTAGTCTTCTATCATTTTTCTGTGTGAGCTCATTCGAGAGTATTGTGATGGTCTGGTTTCCGCTACATAATTGCTGTTACTCCTGGGGAAATTCTGTGCCACTGCGCATGCACAGAATTCATGTCCCCCGCAGATTTCTTTGCATCCCCACAGAAAAATGACCTTCTGACAGTGAAGCAAAGGGAAGCTGCAAGAGCAGCCACACACCACTCTCTAGCTGCACAGGTACATGGTTTCAGGCACCCGGAGCAGCCGGTGGAGAGGTAAATCACTGCAGGGCTGGGGACATCCCAGCCAGTGGCACCTACCCTGAGCAGGGATCAGCTTCTAGTCCCAGCTGGGCTGGAGGCAGAAGAGGATGGGACTTCCTCTTCCCCTGCAAGGAGTGGCTGGGGCTGTGTCAGACCCACCCCCAGAAACCTCCCCCAGCTGCAGGAAGCTCAGCATCCTCACTTGCTTCCTGCCCCCATCACTCCTCAGCTGCAGGGGAGGAGTCACGGTACTGGGAGCTGCTCCCCCATCCACCCAACCCCCTGCATCTGGACCTCCCATACCCAGACACCCCCAGCAAGCCTCACTCCATACACCCAGACCCCCCCTAGCCCTCCATACCCAAACCCCAAACCCCTGAACCTCAACCCCTGCATCTGGAGGCCCCCCTGCCTCCAGACCCCCTACCTCCCGACTACCACCCCTGCATTCAGACCACCCCCCACTGAGCTCCGTGCACTCAAACTCCCACCCTGATGAGCCCCACCCTCCTGCACTACCCTGAGCCCCCACATCCAGACTCCCATGCCACTGACTTCCAACTAGCTGCACCCAGACCCCCACTCCCAAGCTCTACTCCCCCAGCACCCAGAACCCCTTCCTGAGACCCCCTCACCCAGACTCTTCTGCTCATCCCCATCCACTTTCACCTGCAAAACCCTGCAGAGTCCCATTGCCCCTGGAACCCCACCCAAGACATCCAGATCCCCCCACACCTAGACCCCTCTACTGAGCTGTCTGCACCCAGATTGCCCCACACAGAACCCTCTCACCCCACACCTGGATCCTCCCACACTGAACCCCTCCACACTTGGATCCTGCCCGGTTGAGCCTGCCAGCCTCACACCTGGTGCACCTCATGCAGAGGGTCAGGGCCCCAGGCCTTGTGCTGTGTCAGGGTCAGGTGCAGACTCACCACTGAGTCCATGTCCCGGGGGTGGGGAGGCTGCAGGGTGATCTCCCACCTTCATGCAGCCAGTGGCCTATGCTCCCCACTACCATGCTAGAGTCTCTGCATTTATTTGTTGACAAATAAAACATGCAGAATTTTGCAGAATTTTAAAATATTTTGCACAGAGTTTTAATTTTTTTGGCACAGAATGCCCTGAGGAATATTGCTATTGGAGCTTTTAGTGCATGGGATAAGGTAACACCACATGTTGTGATCAGCATGTGTAGGACCCGTGGATTTTGAAAGGTATGTTGGGGGGTGTTGATCATCATAGCAATGCAGGTATGTCTGCAGGTTTTGCATCTGTTGTTCTGTCAGGGACTGGCACCATTTTGAGTTGGTAGGTCCTGGTCTGTGGAGAGCTTGCGTCTGATGATGAACTTGGCACAGTTGGGGGAGGGAGGTTGTTTGAAGGCCAGAAGTGGGGGTTCAGGAAAGATTTCTTTCATCGAGTATGGGTTGTAGCTGTTTGGTGATACCTCGTACAGGTTCCAGAGCGAGGTGGCAGGTGACAACTAGAGGTGTGCTGTTGGAAGGGGGTTTATTTCTGTATGGAAGCAGGCTCTCTTGGGGTATGTGGGTGGCCCATTCCATGATGTGAACTACTTCTCTGGTGGAGTGTCCTGGTTTGGTGAAGGCAGTTTAAGTGTGTTAAGGTGCATATCCCAGACTTTCTCCTCAGAGCATATTCTGTGGTATCTGAGTGCCAGGCTGTAGATAACAGATTTCTTGGTGTGTTTTGGGTGATGACTGGATCTGACAGGGTAGGTGTAGTGATCTGTGGGTTTCTTCTATGTAGTTGTCTGTAGGGTTCCATTGCTGAAGCTGATCAAGAAGTTGATGCTGGTGTGGGAAAATGTTCCAGAGAGAGTTGAATGGACGGGTGGTGGTGGTTGAAGTTCTGGTGGAAATCTGAGAGTGTAACCCCTTTGGGGTTTAGAGAGCATGGCCCTTTAAATCTTTTTCCTAAGGGGGAGGGGGAGAGTAAGAAAAAAGGAGGGAAACTCCAGGGGCAGTGCTGGAGCTCCAAGGAGGGGGGAGGCAGCCTGCAGGCCCTGAAAAAGTGAATCAGCAGAGAACCTGCCCGAGGCCTGAGACGGACAGGGCCGATCGGGGACACCCCAGGACAGGAGCCAGGAGGAGCACTGTGCCAGGGAGGAATTGCCAAGAAGGACAGGCCGGAGCTGGACCCAGTATCACTGCTGCCCAGAGCTGCACGGGGCTGTGAGTACTGGGGCTTCTGACTCTGCATTGGGAACAAGGAGGGAGGTTGCTAGATAGTTAAGTGGGGAGGTGGTTACTCTGTGTGGCTTTGCAGAGCGTGGCAGAAGAGGGCACTGGAGGGGTTTGTTGGGGGAAAGGTCACTGGCGCCGAAGATGACCAGGAGCACCCAAGACTCACCCCTGGACTGGAACTTTGCTCAGGACTCCTGAACTCTGTGTGCAGACACATTGTTCAGTGTCTGCCCTTCCAAACTGTGTTACCACTGGGCCTGTGGGGCCTTGGCTTGGATGCAGCCCTGTTCTACTGCTCCCCCTATATTTCCCCTTGTTGTTTTTCTCCTCTCATCGCTCTGTAAATAAATATTTCCCTTGTTATATCCACTGTACTTTTCCTGTGGGTGGGCGTGTTCACTCTGGGGGGTTTGGAACAGGTGCCCCTGGCATGGAAGGGATTTCTCCTGCTGCATTCCTGCGCGCGCCTTCTCTTGGCCAGAGCTGCCTGCCGAGCAGACTCCATCTTGGCCACGAGGGCGCTAAAGTTACGTGAAGAAGTTTAAGTAGTCTGTCCAGAGGATGAAAATGTCAATGATGTATCTCAGGTATCTCACTGGTTTTGTGGTGCATTTGACTAGAAATTCTTCTTCAAGGTATCTCATTAAGAGATTGGCATATTAGGGAACCATTCTAGTACCCACGGCTGGAGAAAATGTTTGTTGTTGAATGTAAAATTGTTATAGGTGAAGATGAAATGGATGAGTTTGGTGATGTGTTTGGGGTGGACCTCTGAGGGTTGTCCATTGTCTTGTAGATATTTGAGGCAAGCAGAAATGCCGTCATTGTGAGGGATGTTGGTGTATAGGGAGGTGACATCCATGGTGGGAAGGGCAGTGTTCTGAGGGAGGCAGTTAATGTTGTAGAGTTTCTGGAGGAAGCTGGTTGTGTCCTGGAGGAAGCTGGCCCTTTGTGTGAGGAGTGGTTTCAAGATGGTTTCTGTGAGTCCCTATATTCAGTAAGAGTGCCATGGCCAGATACGATGGGTCTGCTTGGGTTCCCTTGTTGGTGTATCTGGGGAGACATGTAGAAGGTCCCTGGGGTGGGTGGCTGTATAGGGGATGAGGTTGTAGATTTTCTCCTAGAGTTGTTTGGGAGTCTGATGATATCTATAAATTCCTGGGTAAACTGGTGTGGGATCTTCTTTGAGTTCTTTATAGTAGGTGGTGCCTCGCCAGCATCCAATGACTGAAATTTCACTGGAAAACTTGGATTGTTCCATAGAGGAGTTAGGAATTAATTGCTGAGTTTGAAGTTGGGGATGTTCTTGCTACACTGAAGCATATGGAGTCCAAGAAGCAGTGAAATCTATTTTTTTTTTACACAGTGGTGCTGGTCCATGTCATGCTTCCAGTGGTGCAGTCAGCATCCTTTCTATTCTGAGACAAAATGGAGCATAACTAGTTAACTAAAGGGTGCAATTCACCCCTGAGCAGAGAGGCAGCATAAGCCCTAGATACCACTTAAGTCCCATTTAAGTTGAAGCAGAATTTCAGAGGTGCATAGACCTTGTGCTGGCCCTCTGCACAGGATGAATTTCACCCTGGGGGAGAGGATGGCGCTGGAAAGCTAAGTATATGGTTTGTAAGCCCATTCCTTCAGAAAGCCAGGCTTTTTTTCAAATTCTTGAACAGCTGGCAAGGTTGTTTCTTGTCTCATAGAAACATCATCATTATCTTCTCCAATTGTCTGAAAGCTGAGCAGGGATCTGCATTGCTTATAAACCCAGCACGTAAATAATTCTAGGGCGTCTGATCATTTGATGGTAGCTATTTTGACCGTACTCAGCAGTGACAGACAGTAGCTGAAGCCATCTCTCTCCCTTTATTTGTACTGTGATGTAAACCCCACGGGGTAGCTGGGCACTTTTCTGGAAAGGGCAGATGTTTGTGGGTTGTTGAGTGCTCTTTTGGATATTATCAAATCCGTGTGACGTCTGACATTTGATACAGAATCCTGCTGCAGCGTGAAAGGAATCACCAGGAGTGGAACTGGGTGGGCTGAGTTACCTGGCAGAATATGCATCTGTCATGAATTATATTATAATACATTAACGATTTCAGACAATATAATGTAGGTTATGTAATTATAACACCTTCTGCACTGGCTTGCCTTCATTTTTGTAACTGTGTTTATATTATGGACACATGCTAGGAATTTCTTTGCAATGTACTATTTATTGCATACACTGTGTCGAGTACAACATAGTGAACAGGAGAGATCATTGCATTAAATACACTGTGTCACATCTAGACACAATGTGTAGTTGCCTAGGATGTGATGCTGTATTTCTTGCATACAGCATTAGCATAGCTTCTAGTAAATACAACTCGTGTTAGTGAATTGAAGGATCCTTAACTAATTTCTTGGACAAAACCCAGTTCACCCACGTGCAAAGGGCACCACATAAGCCCTCAAAAGATGGACCCAAAGACCCACTCCACCAATGAGTTCTGAATGGTGTAGACCATGAGGGTCATGTTTGCTTATGCTAATTAAAAATGTGTTGAAATGCAAGCTGGGAGCAGGGCTTTAGGCCTGAAGTTTGGGCTTCAAATTAGCAAGAGTTCAGTTGTTAGCATGAATGAATAAGAGGTGTTAATAGAAGTGACTTAAGGCATAACCTTGGGTCATGTAGTAAACATGTTTTTCTTTTAGCAGGTGTTGTGTAGGGGCAATTTTAGATGTTTTGGAAAATTGTTAACCACAGAATTTACAAGTGATGCAAGTGATCATTAGAATGATTTTTGATGAGAAGATATTTGCGTTTTGGGGAATGGAAGATTAAATATGGTAGCAGAAGAATAGATATGGGAAAGAGAGACGTAATGCTAACTAATTAAGGGTGCTATTATAGTTGATTATAAAAGCATAGTACTGTCATTTGAAGTCAGTGTGGTCATCCACCATCAAGGTACTGTTACAGAAAGGATTATATACCCATTCTTCTCATCCAGGAACTGAGAACCCCTGAATGCACCATTTCATCTTCAGGTGCGAGTATAAATGCAGTGTGTGGTTATGCTGTAATGCCTGTTTGCTTTAACTAATGATTTTATTTTAAATAAAGTCTTTAATTCTACCACTCATTGGGTCATTTAGTCCTCCACTAAATTAAATTATCTGTAACTGCCTCAGCAGCTCGAACCTTAAAGAGTTCAGTTTGATTTGATTCCTGATCTTTAAACTGTTAATTAGGCACACCTAAATCGAGGTTACCGGGGGAGACCCCTGCACTTGTGCAGAGCCCCAGTGAAATTAGTAAGGGCAGGGCTACATTTAAAATGCTGCGTCGGCGCAGCCACTCAAAGGCAGCTGTGTTGCTGTAGTGCTTTAATGAAGACACTATAAGTCGGCTTAGTTACTCCACCTCCATGAGAGGCAGTAGCTCTGTCAGCTGCAGGAGCTCTCCCACCACCATAGCGCTGTCTACGCCGGCGCTTAGGTCAGTATAATTACGTCATTCAGGCATGTGGATGACTCACACCCTTGAGCGATGTAGTTATACTGAAGTAATTCTGTAGTCTAGACCAGGGCTAAGGCTCCATATAGGCACAGGTGGCACCGTGCCCAGAGCTCATTTCTCGATCGGGGCCTAAGGCTATATCTACCCTGCAGCCTATGTCGGCAAAATGGGGTGTGACTATTCCATCCCCCTGAGCGACATCAGTTACACCAACCTAAGCGCTCCCGCCGACATAGCTTATGCCGCTCATGGGGGTGGGTTTTTATGCCAACGGGAGAGCTCTGTCTCGTCAGCATAGTGTCTTCACCAGATGTATCGGTACAGCTGCGCTGCCACACCACTGTATGTGTAGACATGGCCTACGTGTTACTCAAGTGGCACAGAGCCCTTGCACTTATCCTGTGACTAGCGTAAGTCATTTTATTATACGCTTGTATTACAGCAGCGCCTAATGACCCCGATTAAAGAGCAGAGTCCTACTTGCTAGTGCTGTACAACTAAATACAAGGAAGACAGTCCCCGGCCCAGAGGGCTCCCAATCTAGGTGTCAGGTAGGACAACACAGACAAATGGGGTGCATGGTGACAAAACGAACTGAGTTTGGCAGTGAAAAGTGGAAGTCTGAGATGCACCTTCCTGTCTCTGGCTATTGTTTATACAGGATTGTGCAACCCTGTGTGTGTTGTTTATATGCACTAATCTTGTAGCTACAAAACACCCCTATGTACATCTCTGCTCCCTTCCTAATACATTCTGTGGGCAAGTTTGGAATTAGGCCACTTCATTGCACTACGCTGACAGTTTACATACCAATTCTAATCTATCTCCTGTGTCAACCCAAACTATAAATACAAAAGTAATCTTATATGGCCAGAGAGGTTTCAAAGAGAAGTTAAAGAAACAATATTATTTCATTCTGACTCCTGGGTGGAACTCATTCCCCAAACGTCTCCTGAGTTAACCTTTTCCCCTAACCGAGCCCTTCTCTATTTCCCCTCCCCCCTCTCTTTCCCTATCACATCAGCACTGATCCAGCAATCTGATCTGTATGGCCAGACCCTTACACCTGCACGGAGTTCTGCTCTACCTGGGCACAGCCCAGCAGTACTGGGGCTACTATTTCTCCAGTGCTCACCAGCCTCTACTTTAATAGCCTAAGATATTACCTACAGCAGGGGTCGGCAACCTTTCAGAAGTGGGGTGCTGAATCTTCATTTATCACTCTGATTGAAGGTTTTGCGTGCCAGTAATACATGTTAACGTTTTTAGAAGGTCTCTTTCTATAAGTCTATAATATAGAACTAAACTATTGTTGTATGTAAAGTAAATAAGGTTTTTAAAATGTTTAAGAAGCTTCATTTAAAATTACATTAAAATGCAGAGCCCCCCGGACAGGTGGCCAGGACCCGGGCAGTGTGAGTGCCACTGAAAATCAGCTCCCGTGCTGCCTTTGGCAAGCGTGCCATAGGTTGCCTACCCCTGACCTACAGAATAGTAATAAATACATAAACTACATTGAAAACCCCTCCGCACACACAGAAGGGAAACAGAGAAGAAGAAAAGAGAATTCTGCTTTGTTCCTCCTCAGCACTTTTCCACTTTCTTCCATTTCTATTATTTTCCCATTTGAAGGCTCCCCCCTTCTTAACTAGAATGTAAACACGGCTGACTCGCTTGTCCAATGAAAACAAAACAGGTGTAAACTGGCACTGCTCCATCAAAGCCAATGCACCAGTTTACATCAGCAGAGGATTTGGCCCCAATATTTGCACCAAAAAGCTCAGCTTTTAAATCAAGTAGCCGGACTGTTGCTGTGTTTGCGAACGGCCCGTCTCTGCTGTCCGAAGAGCTTGGCAAGCCTTCCCGGGGACCCTGGGGTGCACTTACACTGCAAAAGAAAACAAACAAACAAACAGGCCAGCAGGTCTCGGAGCCAGGCTCATGCTACGGGGCTAAAACTAGCGTAGATGTTTCGGCTCAGGCTGGAGCCCAGTCTCTCAAACCCAGCGAGGGGGGCAGGTTCCGAGCCTGAGCTCCACCCCAAGCAGGGATGTTTACACTGCTAGTTTTAGCCCCATAGCATGAACCCCACAAGCCAGAGGCAGTTGTCCCGGGCTCTGAGACTTGCTGTTGTGGTTTTGGTTTTTGCAGTGTAGATGTATCCTTAAAGTGCTTAGTAGAACCACCCGGGATCGGTGCGAAAACAGCAGCAGGCCTAAGATCAGACCTGATATCAACTCAGAGTATTTGCTTCAGACCACTGCGTGCTGCCCTGTTTGCTAAGCTCTCCCAAGAAGAGGCTGCAGACCTGGAAGAGTGCTGGAACAGGACTCCCGACTTCCCAGCCGTGTTCTTTAGCACTTTGCCATGGAGCTGCAGTAGTTTACACATCATGGACCTTGTGTTGTCATTTGACACCTGTGCAGAATGAGGACAAAAAGCTACCGCATCAGAACAGCCGGTTCTCAGTTCCGGCACCAAGGCTGAGTTTCTGTAACATATATGTCACGGCAAGAGCCTTCTGTGGGCTGTTGCACCCACTCAGAATAGCCAGAGCGCAATCCTCTCTCACCACATCCGTCTTCTCCCCCAATATATGCACTAAGTGTAGGGGGCAAACTGCATAGAGCCATTCTGCTGACCCTTCACTGCCAAGAACCTCCTTAATGATGAGTGTTTTCCTTGGTGGGGACATCTGGCAGTCACTTGGTCCCTTTACACTGGCGGAGCTGCAGTAAAGGAGCCACAGTGGACCGTATCATCAAGGCTGAAGTGATTTACAGCCACTTTGCACAGGCATTTGTAACCATAGGAGGTGAAAGGCAGTGGAAAATAAGGCTCCAGTGATATCGGTGGGAGTCACTGGAAGATGTTAATGTCTGGCATCAAACAGGTCTTTTATCTACAGTCACAGATCTCGTTACAGCTAATGCACTTTCAAGCTAAATGGAAGGAGCAATTAAGTCCCTTTGTAAAGACAGAGAGCTGGAGAAAAATAGGAGGCTACTGCCCAAGGCACTGGGTCTCATGACAAAGCTTGCAGAGAGTTAAGCCATGTGGGTTGAGGGGTTTTCCTGGGGCTGTTTGCAAATCCAGGGGCTACAGAATTGATTGATGTGTGAGAAGCAGGAAAGGCAGCAGAAAGCCAGCAGACAGCATGAGAAAGAGCTCTTTGGGAGACAGGACTCACTGGAGAGTCAGGCATGGGAACTGTGATCATGGAAATTGCCTTTTGCTGTTTGTTAGTCCTGTGTTCAGGGAAACGTGACTCTGTGTGCATTATTTGTATATAAACCAGATTGCACCAAAGAACGGCCATACTGGATTAGACCAAAGGTCCATCTAGCCCTATATCCTTTCTTCTGACAGTGGCCAATACCAGGTGCCCCAGAGGGAATGAACAGAACAGGGAATCATCAAGTGATCCATCCCCTGTCGCCCATTTACAGCTTCTGGCAGAGGCTAGGGACACCGTCCCTGCCCAGCCTGGCTAATAGCCATTGATGGACCTATTCTCCATAAATTTATCTATTTTTTTTAACCCTGTTATAGTCTTGGCCTTCACAACATCCTCTGGCAAGGAGTTCCACAGGTTGAGTGTGCGTTTTGTGGAAAAATACTTCCTTTTGTTTGTTTTAAACCTGCTGCCTATTAATTTAATTTGGTGGCCCCTAGTTCATGTGTTATGAGAAGGAGTAAATAAAACTTCCTTATTTATTTTCTCCACACCAGTCATGATTTTATAGACCTCTATCATATCCCCCCTTAGTTGTCTCTTTTCCAAGCTGAAAAGTCCCAGTCTTATTAATCTCTCCTCATACAGAAGCCGTTCCATACCCCTAATCATTTTTGTTGCCCTTTTCTGAACCTTTTCCAAGTCCAATATATCTTTTTTGAGATGGGACGACCATATCTGCACTCAGTATTCAAGATGTGGGTGTACCATGGATTTATATAGAGGAAATATGATATTTTCTGTCTTCTTATCTATCCCTTTCTTAATGATTCCCAACAGTCTGTTCACTTTTTGGATTGCTGCTGCACATTGAGTGGATGTTTTCAGAGAACTATTCACAATGACTCCAAGATCTCTCTCTTGAGTGGTAACAGCTAATTTAGACCCCATCATTTTCTATGTATAGCTGGGATTATGTTTTCCAGGGTGCATTACTTTGCCTTATCAAATACACAAAGAAATACAGAACACATAGCATCAATTTCTCTCCTTGATGGAAACGACCCAGCAAAGCCCCAAATACGGGCTAACTGCTTGGGCGAAAGGGGCAGCAATAGTTTCTGCTGGGGATGTGGAGGGAATGAGGGGATGGGATATGCCTCATTGTCATCCCATGGATGCTGCTTCAAGACCTGACCATTCGCATTCCCAGTCCCCCTCACCCTCTCCATGTGGCTGTATCTTTAGCACACTTATCATAGAATCATAGAAGATCGGGGTTGGAAGAGACCTCAGGAGGTATCTAGTCCAACCCCCTGCTCAAAGCAGGACCAACACCCACTAAATCATCCCAGCCAGGGCTTTGTCAATCCAGGCCTTAAAAACCTCTAAGGATGGAGATTCCACCACCTCCCTAGGGAACCCATTTCAGTGCTTCATTGCTCCTTGTTCTGTCATCTGCCACCACTGAGAACAGCCGAGCTCCATCCTTCAGGTAGTTGAAAGCAACTATCAAATCCCCCCCTCATTCTTCTCTTCTGCAGACTAAATAACCCCAGTTCCCTCAGCCTCTCCTTATAAGCCATGTGCCCCAGCCCCCTGATCATTTTCGTTGCCTTCTGCTAGGCTCTCTCCAATTCATCCACATCCCTTCTGTAGTGGGGGGACCAAAACTGGATGCAATACTCCAGGTGCAGCCTCCCCAGTGCCGAATAGAGGGGAAGAATCACTTCCCTAGATTTGCTGGCAATGCTCCTACTAATACACTTATTCCCCTGATGCAAGGAAAGTGCTCTCTGCTACGAGACACAGCAATTGCTGCCTTCACTCTTTTTAAGAGAGACAAGGTGAGTGAGGTGATATCTTTCATTGGACCAACTTCTGTTGGTGAAAGAGAAGCTTTCGAGCTCCACGGAGCTCTTCTTCGGGTCACTCTTTTTCACTTTCTCCCCTTATTCATATGTTTTGCATGAACAGTGTGTCAATCAGAAAAGAACCGGTCCCTGCGTATTTCTCCCCATTCCCTTCTGCTTCTGCCACAGTGATCAAGCAGCAACCTGATGGCAAGTCATGCCTTGGGGACACACACTATTAAAGGAGGATTAATGGGATTGACAGATCAGAGAGCGTACCTGGTTTACAGGAATATTACAGGCATCTGTTGCAATGTAGCAAACATTAATTTCGCATATGCACAAGACAGTTGCTGCAAAGGAAATGAAAGTAGGCTGGAGGAAAGCATAATATCAACATTTCAGGAGTTAAATTTCATCTGGTATCATCAAGCTTCACATTTTAATTCAAGCCAGCAATACTGTCATTTGCATTTGATGGGTAAGCCTCTAAGACTTACAATGAACAATCATTACTACCTTAGTGATGGGAGGAATTTGATTTTCAGCTTCCCCAGCCCCAAGTGTATTAAAAATTCTGATGATTTTGACAATGGATTTCCTGGATGTGGAATACTGCGCGGGGGGGGGGGGGGGGGGATTAGAGGGGGAGAGGCTGTCATTCTGTGAACAAGGTACTGTCGTTTTGTTTTGGAGGCTGAGGAACATCTGGCAAATGCTGAGGGACACGGATGCACGTGTGCGTGGTGAAGGACAGCCAGGAGCGAGTACAGGCTAAGGGACATTGTCTACAGCACATGCCGCAAGTATAGTTACGCTGGGAGACTTACTAATAGGCAAATCCTGCTGCCTTACAGTCGCAGAGGGGCTCTGAGAGCAGCAGAAACGAATGGCTTGAAAGGGGCTGGGGCACAAGATGAGAGGAGCCTGCATGTCATGGGGCTGTGCTCCCTGCACTCCAACAGAGTTCTGGGGGGCAGGGCGAAGGTGGAGCGGGATCAGAGGAATAGAACGGTGTGTCATCTGTGCTCAGAGCACAGTGTGCCTGGGTATTGCCATGCACGGCGGGCAGGGGCAGGGAAGCTGAGAATCACTCACCTCGCTACTGAGTCTCAGAGTTTGGATTCAAGGAACTCCCAGGAAGCTGACGTTACCCAAGCTCAGGCGGCAAACCTCATTGGGGCTGAAAAGTGGCAAACCCCCAAAATGATGCTGTGACACGCTGTACCTCAAAAAACACCCTGGAGCCCCCATATTCACCATGGTGACATCATAGGTGATTTGTTGAACATTAATATCCTGTTGGGTTGTCTATGCTGTCGTTGTATGGGAAATGATGAAGTATTGCAAGAGGTTTGTTTCTGAAATATGTGGTAAGTGGGAAACACCCACAGATAGTCTCTCAGTGGCAACAAGGGAGTCGCTAACACTGACAAGGCAGATATACATCAGGACTGCCCAGACAGGTGTTGATGGCCCACTAAGAAGAATCCACTGTCCCAGAGACTCCTCAGAGCACGTACGCAGTGGGGGGAAGCCTAACCCCCATATCACAGCAAGGATCTTTCTAGCCCCTGGAGAGAAAGTATAAATGAGGTGGGTATCCTCCAGCTCCCCAGTCCCCTGGCACCAGGATTATGAGAGCACTGCTTGGGAAACAAAGGGCGGGGGATTACCTTTGGGAAGGTCAGGCTGTGCGTCCAGCATTATAGGACTGGGTTGAACCCAGGGCTGGATTGAGGCAGTCCTAGAGTCCTGAGGGCCCTAGAGTCACACCTCCACTGTGTGGTCATCCCCCCCCCCCCCACCACTATGGCCCCTCTCCTTCTCTGAGACTTTGCCTCAAACTGTCTCCAGACTAAGGCAGACAACACTACATTGATTATCATTGTTTAATGTTTTCAATAATTATTTTTTTTTTGGCAACCAGAAAGGCTAGAGACTTTGAAACCAAACCCAACCCCTGCAATCTTATAGATTCATAGACATGTGGGGCTGGAAGGGACCTTGAGAATTCATCAAGTCCAGGCTCCTGTGCTGGAGCCACACCAAGTAAACCTGGACCAGCCCTGACAGGTGTTTCTCTAACCTGTTCTTAAACACCTCTGATGATGGGGATTCCACAACCTCCCTTGGATGCTTACTCCAGAGCTTCACTAGCCTCATAGTTAGAAAGATTTTCCCAATATCGAAGCTAAATCTCCCTTGATGCAGATAAAGTCCATTACTTCTTGTTCTACAGTAACTCCTCACTTAATGTTGTAGTTCTGTTCCTGAAAAATGTGACTTTAAGCGAAACGATGTCAAGCGAATCCAATTTCCCCATAAGAATTAATGTAAATGGGGAGGGGGTTAGGTTCCAGGGAAATTTTTTTCACCAGACAAAAAACTATATATTATATAGATATACACCCAGTATACATTTTAAACAAACAATTTAATGCTGTTCACAGCGATGATGATTGTGAAGCTTGGTTGAGGTGGAGGAGTCAGTGGGTGAGATATTTCCCAGGGAATGCCTTGCTGCTAAATGATGAACTAGCACTCGGCTGAGCCCTCAAGGGTTAACCCATTGTTGTTAATGTAGCCTCTCACACAAGGCAGCACGAACAGGAGGGAGGGGAGACAGCATAGCAGACAGAGACAGACGCACACCTTGTGTGTGCGAGAGAGAGACAAATGCACACTGCCCCTTTAAGTACGCTGACCCACTCTTAAGTGTATTGTCTTTTTAAGTGGATCAGGAAGTTGAGACAGCAGCTGCTGCCCCAGCTCTCTCTGTCCCCTCCCTGCGCTATATGGAGAAGCGGGGTGCAGGAGCAGGGGGGAGGAGGACACCCTGATATTAGCCCCTCCCTTTCCGCTCCTGCGCAGCAAGCAGGAGTCTCTGGGAGCAGCTCCAAGGCAGAGGGCAGGAGCAGCATGGGGCAGTGGGCGGAGGGACAGCTGAACTGCCGATTGATAGCCTGCTGGGTGGCTGCAGCACAGGGAACTTAGGGGAGCGGGGAGCTGATAGGGGGGCTGCTGGTCCACCCTGGTTCCAAGCCCCCACCAGCTAGCTCCAACGGGCTGCTCTTCCTGCAAGCGGTGGACAAAGCAGGTGGCTGCCAAACAACGTTAGAAGGGAGCATTGCACAACTTTAAATGAGCATGTTCCCTAATTGATCAACAACCTAACAATGAAACAACGTTAACCACGATGACTAAGTGAGACGTTACTGTACCTTCAGTGGACATGGGGAGCAATCGATCACTGTCCTCTTTAGAACAGCCCTTAACCTATTTGCAGACTACGTAAAACAGTCTTTTCTCAAGACTAAGCATGCCCAGTTTTTTAAACTTTCCTTACAGGTCAGATTTTTCTAAACCATTTTTCATTTTTGTTGTTCTCCTCAGGACTCTTTTTCCGATTTGTCCCCATCTTTCCTAAAGTGTGTGCCCAGAAGTGGACACCGTACTTCAGCTGGGGCCTCACCAGTACCTAGTAGAGTGGGACAATTACCTCCCGTGTCTGACATACGAAACTCTTGGATTCTTGAGGATAAAATCACAGCCAGAATGAGGGGCTGGGGCTCAGGCCTCATGCTTAAACTTACCTTGGTGGAGCCCCACCGGGTTTTCTTTTCTGGCTTTGTGTAGCTATTTTGCCTTCTTGTTTAAATGACCTACTTTGAGAAGAAGTCTAGGGGAAGAAACCTCGCTGTCTAAAGCTGGGTGGGTGTTTTTGGTGCTGAACAATTCCATTAACTCACATATTCACCAAGCAGTTCCTTTTCGTGCCATAAAACAGCCCCATAACAAACTCTCCATCAAAGGTATAACAACAACTATCACTTTGCAAATATTAACTAATTCATCCTCACGTCAGGCTGTAAGGGTAGCTAGATGCTATTATCCCTATTGTACAGATGGGCAAAGTGAGGCAGAGAGCTCACGTGACTGAACTGGCCAAGAACACAGTAGGAGGCAGAGTTCTGATTAGAATCCATGATGGAAGTTATAAGGATGCAATTGGTGGCATAAATGGTGGAGAACCGGTTGATGCATATAGTAGCAGTGAAATCATGCCTTACTGTACATTGTAATGCTGTGTTGTGTCTTGCAGATATGCTCTTCCAGTGTCTTGCAAATACAGCATTCAGTGTATCATGGGGGGAGGAGGGGGAAATGACCACTAAAGAAAGAAATCTAACCAAGCTTTCTTTAGGCAAACCAGCCTCTTTCTTCAGGCAGTTCTGTCATGAAGATATTAGTGCTGTGGGAGCTCAGCGAGTCACAGGAAATAATTACTGCCATCTAACTAAGTACCAAAGAGATTAAACCACAGTGCACTGCATAAAAGCAGGCTGTCATTTAAAGGGACAGCAGCGACACTTCTATGTCTGCACATCTCAGGTGATGTGTATTGCTGATTTGTTCCATACAACATATGCCATATTGTTCAGCAAAGACTGTGACCTTTGGGCACAGTGAATGAGGTAACATCTTACTGGACCAACTTCTGTTGGTGAGAGAGACAATCTTTCCGGTCTGGGAACAGTACTCCCAGGGTCACAGCTAAATACAAGGTGGAATAGATTGTTTAGCATAAGTAGTTAGGACATATTGTCAAGGATCATTGAAGGTAGAGTGGCTCGTTAACACCTCTGCAGTCATAGGACAAAAAGAGCAGGTTAATGGGTTACTGATTGTTCTAATAAACCATAAATCCAGTATAAGCTTTTGTGGGCTACAGCCCACTTCATCAGATGCTTTCCTGGGCTACAGCCCACTTCATCAGAGGCATCTGATACTTCTGCTTATGCAGAAAGAAAAAAGCTTATGCTCAAATAAATGTGTTAGTCTCTAAGGTGCCACAAGTACTCCTGTTCTGTTTGCGGATACAGACTAACACGGCTAAATTCTTTAAGGTGCCACCAGACTCCTTGTTGTTTTTACTAACATGGCTGCTACTCTGAAACCTGTCATAAATCCAGTGTCTCTGTTCAGCCCATGATTTTTAGTGTCTAGCAGAGTAACGCATTTAAAAAGACGAGCCTGGGAGCTTAAAGTGTTGTGCAGGTTTCTTCTGAGGATGAGGACTGAAAGGTTTGGGCAAGGCAGTCCCAGATACTATTGAGAGGAGATGGGCTAGGAATAATCTATGAACATGGGAAATACCCATTTTAAATACCCGGTGGCTCTGGAATATTCTGGTATGCAGGATGCTGTACAAGAGGCCGAGACTAGGAAGTAACTCAGAGACTCCTGGGCAAAGATTTCCATGAAATGAGGGAGCAGAGTTAGGCTCTTAAATCCATATTTAGGTCACCGAAGAAGTGGTCTGATTTGAAGAACCCAGCTGCTCCGACGGACACAATGGAAGCAAAGAAGACAGAGGAGCATCAGCATCATTCCCTGCACTAAGAGCCCGATCCTGAAATCAAAGGGAGTTTTATCATCAACTGCAATGGAAGCAGGAGGAGGCCCTAAAACCGGAGAAAGTTTCTGTTGCCATATGCCTAATGATCTCAGTTCATTAAAGGTAATTGACACACCATGCGTTGCTGCTTAAAAGCTGTGGCTTCTGTTATATGTGAGTTCACATGCTTCTGTGGCTTTAAATCAAAGGTGGATTCAAAGAAGAGGATGGCTACTTTCCGTTAAATGCAAGTTTTTCAACCTGCCACATGCATAGTAAAGGTGCAACTCCTGTGTTGGCATTGAGCAGGTTGGACATGTTTGCGTTTCACTCTTGTGTTAAGGGGTGTGTGTGTGTGTGTGTGTGTGCACTAAAAGGACTTGAGATTAATGCCTATTAAAATATAAATACATACGTGAAACCAAGGCAACTTAGAAACGTAGAGACTCGGAGCCTGACTCTCAGCTTTTCCATTCCTGCGCTTGGGGTGGGGATGGAAAAGATGGATCCACCTCTGCACTCCCTGTATTCTGGGGCCATGTAAGCCCCTGCCCAACCCCTAGTGTAAGTTAGAGCAGCCTCAAGGCTATTCTAACTTATGCTTCGCTTCCCAAGGCCCACTCCAGTCATATCCCTGACAAGTCCCCTGTGTAGGGGGTAGGAGCAGGATCAGTGTAGAATACTTACATTAGCTCTACACCAGCCAGGGGAACCTCTGCATCAGGATATCTCAGTGGGTCATTTCCTCCCACTTGAAGGACCCTTTATTCTATCAGAGTTTTCTAACTAGGTCTTAGCATAACAGAGTCAGACCCACACTTAGTCAGAGCCTTTTGACTTATACTTTGTTATGACCATTCCTCTAAGTACAGATGAGATGCTGCTAACACTTAGTGTTAATAGGTCTCAGAGTGCTTTGCTAAGGTGGATACGTTTCATTAACCCCCTTTCCCAGCAGGGGAAATGGAGACGCAGAGAAGTTTAGTGGCAGATCATACAGCAAAGTCTGTGGCACAGCCAGGTGTCGAACCAATCAGTCCCATGCTGTATCCAGCAGGCCAGGCTGCCTTTGTCATTCCTACTGTGCGTGGCCCAGAAGATCAAACAACAAACCCACCATCACCTATGACGACAAAGAGACTTGGGGCAAATGTTGTAGTTGCAAAGCTATCCATCTAATTGCAGCAGTTGGCTTTCCAGGCTACGTCACTTGACCATTGGTATAATCAGTGGTCCAGACATCTCCCTCTTCTCTGGCCAGTGCCCTCTTCTCTCACTACCTATTTCTCTCCTACTTCTGGCAATTCCCTCACCCTGCTTGGAAGCAAAGGGGCAAGTCTAACAGCTGCCTCTGCATGTCAAAATCCAGAAGGTCACCCAATGTTTAGAATTTGAAATCCTCTTTACTCTGCTATGTGACACTGAGGAGTCAGCTTCTAAATACAAGCCAGAGCCAGATTTCCTACCACGACCTGTGACCAAACCCCTGTTTGTCAGCCGCTGGGGAATTCCCAGCCAATTCACCTCCTAAGTCAGAGTGAGTCTGCTAGGTTGGGCCCTCATTCTCCAGCTTCTTCAGTGGGACAGGGCATGCACTGAAAATATCCACATCAGAAAGCGAGGCCAGTTCTCCTACAATGTCCCTGTACTCCCAGCTTGGTCTGAACATGCAGCAATGCCTCCTGTTGGGCCTGGAGTAACTCCTGTTTGCACTACATTGTCGGAGACCTGTGTGTGTGTGCAATGTTGTTATCCTTGTAGACAGGCTGAGGCCACTGCATGCTCCCAGATGCTCCTAGTGCTAACAGACCCTTGCTTTACATCTCTTAACGCTGACACTCAGCTATGATCAGTTACTTCACAGTATTGTATTGTCTTTTCTATGTGAAAATAACTAGTGATATATGACAGGTTTCAGAGTAGCAGCCGTGTTAGTCTGTATCCGTAAAAAGAACAGGAGTACTTGTGGCACCTTAGAGACTAACAAATTTATTAGAGCATAAGCTGTAGTCCACGAAAGCTTATGCTCTAATAAATTTGTTAGTCTCTAAGGTGCCACAAGTACTCCTGTTTTTTTTAGTGATATATGAACATTACCATAGCTGCTTAGTGCTGTCTCCGGAAGGAAAGAGACACTCCAGGAACAAGTAACAACAGGCACATGCTTCTCAAGGTATAACACTCCAGAAGAGGGGACCCCCAGCCTAGCTCATGGCTGCCTGGAAGGAACAGCCTGTACCCGCCCAGTCCCAGTCGGCCCAGAGAGAGGCAAACAGGAAGGTCACAGAGGCGAGGCTCTAAAAGAGACACAAACCCCAGGCAGTGTGTATACAACAGGTTTCCACTACCCTCTGCGTGTGCATGTGCTCAGTGGGATTTTGGCACCTAACTTCCTTTGGCTCCTTTGAAACCCCCCTGTGATGCTCCCAATGGCGACGCAAGAGCGTGAGTACTGGCCTCAGGGCAGACTGTTAAAACCAGGGCACAAACCCCAGACTGGTTGTGAGTTCTGAACGTCGGTTTCATCAACCAGCTGCACCAAGTACAAACTCCTCAGGCACTTTTAACAGCCTTAATACAGAAACGCAGGCAGTCCCCGTGGGCACTCCAGTCTGTCTTGCCTCCCAGGTGAGCATATCTCTGTGACAGATGGCCCCTTACACCAAGAATCACAGCAATATTCAGGTTATTCCTAATCCCAAAGGACCAGGCACTTACCCCAGGTCAACTGAGCTTCAGGTTTCACAACGCTTGTAGCCAATCCTGTAGTAAACTACATGAAGATTTATTAAATAGGGAAAGGAAATTAGAGAGTTATTTACAAGGTTAAAGCAAGCAAATATAGACACACAAATGAGTTACAATCTTAGGTTTCAAAAGGTAATATAGGTTTCTATAATCAGCAAGCTCTGTTTGTCCTTTAGGGCTAACCCAGCTGGGGATCTCTTGCTTATGCCTAGAAACATTCCCTCCCGCCCCGCGTCCAAGCAACATAGATATCCTCAATTCCTTTGGGTTGGAGTTTTTACCCCCCTCCTGCCATGTGCTCTAACCTGCAAACTCAGCTGGTGGGAGGAGTCCACTTACATGACTCATCGTCATGGCTAGGGGAGCAGGACAACAATAAGAATCTTTAGTCCTTTTGTTGACCGTTTCTCAACCCAGATGTACAGAGTTTCCAGCTGTAAGATCCAACCCTACCCTGTCTTCTATTGATGGATCTCCTCTTTTGGGAGGGGTGTGCCAATTTCTGTAAAGAGAGCAGCTCTTCACGCTAATGAATATCCCTCTCCTGCATGGCGAGTCATACTGTCACAGAGACTCACACTACAGCTGCTGTAATATTACAATATGGACCAGGGATATGACAAGACAAACTATTGCAGGCAGCAACTGGCGAGCATTTAATAGAGTCCAAACACTAAACACTTTCTTATAATTCTAATACCGATTCTATCCATATTAACCCACAAGTGAGCCAGACCGATTCTGGCCATGTATTTTTCAGTGTCCAGTTGAGCCATGGGGACCTTGGCATGAGCTAGCTAGCACCTGGCCTGCCAGCATCACCCCCTGCCTAGTCGACCGCCTGGTGATAAGTCTTTCCTATCTCTATTGTCTGTTATATGCACTGGGTATTTCAAGTGTCTTGAGTCAGGGGTGCTCACGAGCCCATAGATGCTGTGAGTTGGGGGAAGAGAGGATTACCCGGTGTCCCCACTGTTATGAGAAAAGTGCTGCCATCTGGAGGGAATCGTTGCCGTAGGCCAGGAGATCTTCACCTACCGCGGCTGGGGGAGAGGAGGCCATCTGGAGAGAAATGGCACTTCAGTGCTGCCATCTGCAGTAGGTCAGGGCTGCAAGAAGTTCCACCTGCTGCTGCTATTAGGGTTGCCAACTTTGCAATGTTTAAAAACTGGACCCTCCAGCAGGAACCTCCCCTGTCCTGTCTCTTCCCCCAAGACTCTGCTCCTGGCCCCACCCCTTCCCTAGGCCCCGCCTCTCCTCCACCTCTTCCCTCCAAGGCCCTGCCTCCCATTTGCTCCTCTTCCCCCCTCGGTCAGTAGATCTGACCAGACACTGTCAGGTCCCCTTTTTGACCAGACTTTCCGGTGGAAAACCAGGCAGCTGGCCACCTTAGCTGTCCTGTGTGGAAGAACACCCATGATCAGCCGTTGCTGCACAGGAAGGAAAAGAGAGACAAGCAGGGAAGATGGAGGCCAAGTCAAGGCATGAGAATCTTCTGTGGACGTACCAGAGGCGAGCATGAGAAGACACCATGGTTTGGGTGTTAGAGTGCAGTTCTAGAGCCTATCCACGTCAGGGCTTGAAAATGAAAGAGGTCGGTGGGAGAGGAGACAGGCTGGAAACAGGGACGGGGGAGGTTTCCCAAAAGGGGAGGGGCGGGGGGGGCAGGGGCCCCTGCCCCCCCACTTCCCTGAGGCCCCGCCCCCAGCCAAGCCAGCAGCTGGAGCCCAGCTGGGGAGCTCAGGCCCCTCCACCTGCCCGGAGTAAAGAGCAGCCCTCAGCCCATGTCCCCTCTCCTCTGTCCTCCCACCCAGAGCAGATGGAGGGTTCATGGCTCCCTACAGCTGCCTGCACGGCTCTTACCCTACAGCTGGCTATAGGGGGATGGGGGGCCTCGGAGCCACAGCCCAGCCATGCTAAGAGCCGCCTGGGCAGATGTGGGGAGCCGCAGACCCTCTATCTGCCCTGGGTGGGAGGCCTGGGGGGCAGGAGCTGCTCTCGAGCCCCCCCCTCGCACACCAAAGCAGGTGGAGAGTCCACGGCTCCCCACAGCTGCCTGGGCGAGCCGGGCTCCCCGGCCAGGCTCCAGCTGACAGCCTGGCCAGGGCCTTTGGGGGGAGAGAAGGCGTGGGGCCTGTGGAAGGGCCATGGCCCCCTTGTTCCCCCTATTCTGGTGCCCCTGACTGGAGAGTTCAGGGTTTAGGGCAGGAGTAGTCAATTATTTTTTGTCAAGGTCCAAATTTCTTGGTCAAGGTGTAGTCAAGGTCCAGATTACAGAGAAAATAATAATCATAATAAAAAGTAAATAAAAAGATTCCAGAGTCCATTCAAAAGCGTCGAGTGGTCCGGATTTGGCCTGCAGTTCACCTATTGACTACCCCGAGGTAGGGGTCTGAGAAGAGAGCTGGAATCTTTGTGCTGGTTCCAGTACAGAGCTGGGCCAGCGCTCGCTGCTCCCAGTGTCGATCTGTCTCTGCAGGAGCACTGCGTCAATTCCCGTGGGCTTTCCCTGTCCCCAGCGAGGCCAGAGCCATTTCCTCCCTTTGGTGGCAGGCCTGTCACAATGCAGGCTCCAGCTGCGAGAAGGGCACTGGTGTCCAGTTACCGAGCCGGGCAGGGCTGTGGCGGAAGCTGCCTTTGGTTGTCATTTATTTGACCTCTGGGAAAGTTTGAGATGCTCTCTCTCCACATTACGCTTTGTTCTGCCGTTCAGCTCACAGGCCTTTCCTTCACATGTCTCACTCGTGTTTCTCTGGGATGTGCAGCTGTGACGGCCCTTGGTACAGGTCCCATTCGGTTAATAAATCCGTTCTCTTGGTATATTTATGATCCACGTGAATGCTTCCGATTTAATCTAAATGCATGTTTCTAGTTCAGCCGTAATAAGTAATCTTGTTTTAGCCAGTCTAATCTGCTTCTGCGCTACACGCAGGCCTGGCCATCTTCGGAGGAAGAGAGGCCGGCAGCAAGAATGAAAGGCAGGGCTCCTGCATGCAATGCATAGCTCACAAAGCATGGCGCCGGCCCAAACAGAAACTCTACCCTTGGTGACCTGAGCACACGGCTCAGAAGCAGGAGCTCCTGCATTCTCATCCCAGCTTCACCCTCAACCCTCAGAGCCTCTGGAAAAACACTAATGCCTCAGTTTCCCAAAGAAGCTACTGATCTTGTGTGGCCCAGTTTGAGATAACTCAGGCCTTACTTTTCGATTGGAATCGATGGAAGCGGCAGGCACTCCGCACCTCTGAAAATCAGGCCCAAGATGTCTCCAGCTGAGCAGTTCTGGAGAACGCAGGCCCAGAGCTCTCTACCTCAGTTTTCCCATCTGTAAAGTGGTGATAAACCCTCTCTGCCATGGGGCTATGAGGACTCAGTTAATGTTTGCACAACACTATGTAAAATGCTAAGGATTATGTCTACAGACAGTGTTATAATTAACTCCCATATGAGGAAAGACTAAAAAGATTAGGGCTGTTCAGCTTAGAAAAGAGACACTTAAGGGGGGATATTATTGAGGTCTATAAAATCATGAATGGGGCATGGGGAAAAAAGTGAAGAGAGACATTTTATTTACCCCTTCCCACAATACAAAAGGCTGGGGTCACCCAATAAAATTAATAGGCAGCAGGTTTAATACAAACATGAGGAAGTATTTTCTCATACAATGCATACTTAACCTGTGGAACTCATTGCCATGGGATGTTGTGATGGCCAAAAGTATAACTGGGTTCAAAAAAGGAATAGGTAAGTTCGTGGAAGATAGGTCCATCAATGGCTATTAGCCAACATGGTCAGAGATGCAACCCCATGATCAAGGTGACTCTAAACCTCTGACTGCCGGAAACCAGGAGGAGAAGACGGGGTGGATCATTCTAACTGCCCTGATCTGTACCCTCCCGCTGAAACTTCAGTGCTGCCACTGGCCACTGTCAGAGACAGGATTCTGAGCTCGATGGACCATTCGTCTGACCCAGTACGCCCTTCTCATGTTTTTAACTGAGCTTCCTCCCTCATAGACTCAGTTGCCTACTCACTCCACTTCAGTGCCCAGGACTCCCTCACTCTTGGCTCTCTACAAAATCCATCCCACCAATCTCTCCCCACATCCCCTTCCCGTGTGCACTCACAGTGCTGCGCACCTCTGGAGGAAAGCCCACAGCCAGGCCTTTACTCCCTCCACTACAGACACATCTCTCCCTCCTCCGGTTCTGCTCTATGCCCTGCCAACTGACAGTATTGCTCCCTCAGGGGCTGTCCAGGTACAATTGCAGCCAGCCATTTGCCACCCTTGGCTCCTTCCTAAAACTCTCCCTGAGCCCCTCTGGCGCCCGCCTCCCTCTCCAAGTGGCACCGATCTGAGCCCTGTTCTGGTCCCTTTGGCTGACGAATGATTGTCATATCCACAGTGCGTCTTTGTGTGTCACATGCACTTAGTTCCCTGGACCAGGCTACCCTCAGAAGTTCCCTGGACCAGGCTACCCTCAGATGATCTTAGAATCAGCAGATTGCTCCGAGAATCCAAACTGGCTCACATGTCTTCCAGAGAGACCAAAGTGGATGGACACGGCCCATCCTTCAGTGGAGGTTTCCCCTTCAGGCCCAGGGATTGGGTGCCGATCACAAACATACAGATGCCAGCCTGTAAGGCCTGGAGGGCTTTCTTACAGGAGCAGATGGTGCGGGGCAGATGGCCAAGCAGCAAGAGGTGGCTACAGACCAATGTCCCGGAGTTATGAGCCATGAGGGAAGAGTAATTTCCATATTTTCAAGCAGTTTTTCCGCTGTGCCTCCAACCCTGTTAGGTTTTAGGGCCCGATCATGCTCCCCTGGAAGCCAAAAGCCAGAGTTCCACTGAATTCACTGGGCGTGGGGTCAGTCCCTTACTGTGTTTTCCCTCTGCTTACCCTAAGGCCTCTCTGGGTAGAAACGCCGCTGTTGTGTGTGAGATGAAATGGGCTAAAAGTCCTAGCCTCTTGCCAACATTTCCGTACATGGAATTTTAGCATCCAAACCAGCGGAACTGTGAAGTTTTGCACATATTCAAATGGATCCACACTCCCATACACTGGCGTCCTATTTTCACTTGAAGGACCAGCCATTTTTTGTACAATTCTCTTGCATTGACCCAATTCTGAGTGAAAATGGCATATGTCCAAGATCGAAAAACAATTAAAAAAATTTCCCATTTCCCCCCACAGAGAAACAGGGTATCTTTCAACACAGTGCAAAGTCCATTTCACCCTAGATTCCTTTCCACGGTTCCCCACTGCTCTTTCCCTCTTCAGGATGGAAAGGTGCCCCCTCCACTGAAATACAGCGTGGCTGCTCTGTGTCTGACGGATTCAAACTCCCGGGGAAGACACACGAGCTGTCTGAAAGTTCCTTTTCATCTTACTGGATCCCAGGTCATTTCCCCTGGAACAAAGCCACATACCCCAAGCCATGGAGTCCAGCAGGGTTCCGACCTCCCACTGGTTACACATGGTGTCATGGCCAACCGAGCTCCACAAAGCAATCAAAGGCTGGGCTTCTACCTCTCACTCCGGTGCAGGGAGTGGCCAGCATCAAGCCCCACTTTATGGTTCATGCCAGAGGGGAGACTGCTCAGTGAGACATCTTCTCCTGCTCCGGCAGCCAGACTTCAGGCCAGTCTGTGAGTTACTGGGTTATTGAACACTATGGGTTACTGAGTTATTTAACCCCCAAACTGGACTCAAATGGGTGCTTTGGCTGCTTGACCCATGGCTAGCGAAGAGGCCTAAGGATCAGGACTCAGACGCTCCACTCCAAGCTCTGCTACGGACTCACCTGGGCCTTCATCAGACCACAGCCGCTCTTTGCCTCTGCTTATCAAGCTCAACATGGGGAGAAATCACCGGGATGTGTAGCTATTTCTTTGGTGCCTGCAATGCTTATCTACTTTTCCCGGATATTTGGGGGCTTAGAAGCTTTGCCAGCCCAAGGAGAGCAGGATCAGGCCTTTATTTAGTTAGGCTCTTATCTGCTAATGATGCCTTGTGCTGTGTGGATAGAGCACTGGACTGGGACTCAGGAGACTTGGAGTTTAGTCCCAGCTTGGCGATCTTGGGCAAATCACTTCATCGCTCCGTGCCTCAGTTTCACCAGCTGTAAAATGGGGGTGATGATCCTGGCCTCCCACGTGCAGCACGGTGAGAGCTGTTGATGAAAAGCACTAGAGCAAAGCGAGGCATTCTTATTAAAAGTGGCCCGAAAGAGCCGGCAGCGGCCAGTGGAAAATTGCTCCTATGATGGGGAACTTGGAACAGGTGTGGCTCTGCCTCTCCCTCTGCTGGCCGCTCCTTACCCCAGCAGGAGGGGGAGATGGGGGCTGTTCCGGGGGAGGGACATGGGGCAGGACGGGGAAGGGAGTGTGGACATGGCATGGCAGAGCTCCACCTTATCTTGCACCAGGCCCAGGGAGTTGCAGCCCCACCCCTGGGGTGGAGTGGAGAATCAAGCCCTCAGTATCTGTGAAACACCTTGGAGACAGACAACTGAAGGGCACCAGAGACAGGCAAAGTCCCGTTGTTACACAGGAGGCAAGTTTACACCTGAATGCCTGTGTCCTGCCAGGCTGCCTGGCACCTTTCCCTTTGGCCAGGATCCAAGCTGGCTTGACGAAGCCCCTCATTTAATTGAGCTGTTCAGAAGGGAGAAACTAACAGCCCAGCCCAGAGCCCCCGAAGGCCGGGAGGGAAAACATTGAAGTGCTTTGGATAACACAGAATCCCCACAGCCTCTCCCTGGGGATGAGGCAGCAAAGCCGGGAAGCTTCAGTGTTAATAATAAAAACATTCCCCGTGATGGTAACCGAGGCGTGAGCACCGGGTCTTTCGGTGCTGAAAGCTCCTCGCTGGCTGACGGGCTGCCACGGAGCACACCAGGCCATGAATTATTGACTGTACCTAGGTAATGCAGCGGAAGGGCCAGATCCCACTCTCTGCTCCGTGGGTGCAAGTCCCAGCGCAGGTATCGGGAAGGACGAGAGAGCAGAATTGGGCCCAGTCTCCAGCTGTGTCAGTGGGGTGACCAATGCGCAGGGGCTGCTCGTCCCTAAATGTACTCAGAACCGAGGCTGCTCCCAGGCTGGCAGGAGCAAGGTTTCTGCTGCCGCCTCAGGGTAGTTTCTTTGCTACGAGAACAGACCTAGGCTGGGAAGCAGAGCCGGCCTGTGCTGCTGCTTTGTCATTCTCCATGCAGGGTCAGCATGCAGGGCCCTCCGCAGGCCAGAGAGAAGCCTTAGTCCTTCACCCCCAAATTCACGGTCTAAGTCAGACAGACGTCATTCCGACAGAATACATGGGATGAGCAGATGGTCAAATAGCAAAGGAACCCTTTATAAATCAAGTAAGGCCTCGAAAGTAAGGGGACAGAGTCACTCGTAAGGAATCTTCCCCCTCCCCCGCACCACCCACCGCCCAAAACCACTTGCAAAGTGGAGGATTGTGCACTGGCCCCTGCATTTCACCTGGCGCTGGGATTTTCAAGCAACAGCCAGAGATGGCTGCCTCCTCCTTCTCTTGCTGGCTGTTTGGAAACCTTGCCCTGACTAAAGCTTATGCTCCCAATACTTCTGTTAGTCTCAAAGGTGCCACAGGACCCTCTGTTGCTTCTTGCCCTGACTGTCTGTGGAGCCTCATCTTTAAGTCAAAAAGGAGTGGGAGGGAGAACACAAGGCCAAGATATGCCACACAGGCCACAGAGGAAGGTGCACGAATGGAAAGGCTGGCACTGCTTCTCAGCATCTGGTGTTATTTTGTAGGTGGACACGCACAATGACATTCTGGGTGAAACCTGGAATGGATGCACTGTTTGAGGTTTTTCAGATTCAGAATTCAAAAAAACAAAGGATCTGTTTGCAAGATAAATCCCTCCCTGGAGGGCTGTGCAAATCTGCAGATACCCACGGACCATCTCTTTGGAGCGCAGATGAGATGTGGATACAAATGTTGTATCCCTGCAGGGCTCTACAAACAGCAGCCTTCCTTGGACTCTGGGTTTGGGATCTGGCACAGATATTTACGGAATTTCACTTCCTGACATTTTACAGTGTTTCTGTACTGGTGACCCCTTTCACATAGCAAGCCTTTGAGTGCAACCTCCCCCCTCTTATAAATTAAAAACACATTTTTATATATTTAACACTATTATAAATGCTGGAGGCAAAGCTGGTTTTGGGGTGGAGGCTCCCAGCTCGCGACCCCCCTCGTAATAACCTCGTGACCCCCCAGTTTGAGAACCCCTTAGAACACTGTCAGTCCATCAGCTCTGTCTGTACTTGGCCCTTCTGCTTCTTCACATCCAGCTGAAAACCAGTGGAACTTGGAGACGTGGATCAACCAAATCTTGAAGCTTCTTGCTCCAGGCAGCGTAGGGACAAACTGTCACAGGAAGGGGGGAAGGTGATTCCACTGAAGCTCTCCATGAAGCCATTTACCACTGCAAACGAAGGCCTCCAGTTCCCCCAGCTGCAGTAAGGAAACCTGCCTCTCCCTCCTGCTCTCCTGGTACCTGCAGACAAAGCAAGGGCCCTGGAGCACAGGTATCTGCTCCCTTCTTCCATGAATGGCTACTGAGGGCCAAGAAGCAGCTTTGCACCTGCAGAGAGTGGAGTCCACACTGAGGAACCAAAGTCAGCTGCAGAATGAGCCTGCCATGAATCCAGAAAAGGGCAACAAAAATGATTGGGGTATGGAACAGCTGCCATCTGAGGAGAGAGTACTAAGATTGGGACTTTTCAGCTTGGAAAAGAGATGACTAAGGGAGGATATGATAGAGGTTTATAAAATCATGACTGGTGTGGAGAAAGTAAATAAGGAAGCTTTATTTACTCCTTCTCATAACACAAGAACTAGGGGCCACCGAATGAAATTAATAGGCAGCAGGTTTAAAACAAACAAAAGGAAGTATTTTTTTCACACAATGCACAGTCGACTTGTGGAACTCCTTGCCAGAGGATGATGTGAAGGTCAAGCCTATAACAGGGTTCAAAAAATAACTAGATAAGTTCATGGAGGATAGGTCCATCAAGGGCTATTAGCCAAGATGGGCAGGGATGGTGTCCCTAGCCACTGTTTGCCAGAAGCTGGAAATGGGCGACAGGGGATGGATCACTTGATGATTATCTGTTTTGTTCATTCCCTCGGGGGCACCTGGCATTGGCCACTGTTGGAAGACAGGATACTGGGCTAGATGGACCTTGGTCTGACCCAGTATGGCCGTTCTTATGTCAACTATACAGCTTTGGTTCCAAACGCAGCATTCCCACCTGAAGGCTCCTATGACCCTCAAATGCAACAGATGCTATGGGCGCCTGTTTAAGATTCTAGATCGAAGGTTACTGCTTCAGCCTCCAGAAAGGGTCTCTCTCTTTCGTCCTGAGGTGCTCGAAGCACTCCTTCTCTGAGAGCCTTTCATTTTAAATTGTACAGTCGTTTCACAGTCCAGGCTTCCTCAGGACACGACCCTTTAACTCCTCCCAGTTAGTGGCAGCGCATTCTCTCAGGCTCTCCCACACCATCGGCCTGTCCTGCACGCCCACCTTCCAGCATTACCAAGCACTCCCAGATGCACTGGGGCTGTGCCATTTCCTCTCCATCTCTCCCAAGCTATCCCACAGGCCTTCATAACAATCTGGACAGTGTTTTGATTTTCCCAGCCAAGCTTGTGTTATACGCATAACGGGGGATGCTTCCAGCTTTGCTTAGCGACAATCTCTCTCCTCGGGAGCTGTTAGATGCTACAAAAGGAACTTGATGTTGGGCGGGGAGGAGAGTTCTAGCCCTGCCTCATCCCCTGGAGCAGCTGCAGGTACAGCCACGGTGATCCTGAGCATTGCATGTACTCTCCCTCGCAGCTCCCCAGACTGCTCCTCCTAGGAATGCCTGAGCTCGCCTCTTGCACCCCACAAGTAGTGCCCCTACAACTGTAGCTAGAGCCAGGGCTCACCCTCCAATCCAGTTCTCCCCTCGCCACAAATTCATCCATTCTGCACCTCTCCTCCCCTCTGTCAATTCAACTCTGGCCCCCAGTCTACACTGTCCCCCCTCGCCAGCTGCAAATTCCAGCCCCTCCTCAGCGTCCCTCCGATTCCCGCTCTGTGGCCTGTTCCCACACCAAATCCCTCTACCGTCCTGTGGGGCTCCCATCATGGTCCCCTCTGTGGGCCCCAGAGGGAGGTCCTTTCCCCTTAGTGGGGCGTGGTCTCTGCATGGCCCATGTGTGCCAGCCTGGGGCGAGCCGCATAGCTCCCGCACCCCACTCGTGTGAGCGCCACAAGGGGGAGGGAAAACAAACTCCTCTTCTCTCTCGTCAACAGCAGTTCATGGCCCCATAGGGCGACTATGGGGCACAGTGGCTGTAATTGCTTCGCCTTACCGCACCCCCAAGCGGCGCAGATGTCCAGCAGCCCAGGGGAGAACGGGATGACTTGGCGTGATGGTGCCCGTGTAGGGCCTAGGGAGCCAGCGGTGCAGCCTTTCAAACAGGGAGCAGCACTGGGGGCCGTGCCGCCATGGAAGGAGGGAGCATGGAGCTAGCGAGAGAAGGAGTTGGCAAGCGTGGGGGCTCTGGGGCGGCAGGGGTGCGTGTGTATGCGTCACTCTCTAGCTCTCACAGGGCCTTGGGCACCACGGCAGCAGGGTCTGGGATTAGCTGGATTGTTATTGGTAATAAGCAGATATTATAGCTAAGAAATAACACAGTGGGACCCCTACACTGAGCACAGAACAACCGTCACGCCCCATCACTGAGCACAGAACAGCCCCCCCCCCCCGATTCCCATCACGCCCCAGCATTGAGCACAGAACAGCCCCCCCATCACTGAGCACAGAACAGCCCCCCCGATTCCCATCACGCCCCATCACCGAGCACAGAACAGCCCCCCCCNCCGCCCCCCCCAAACTCTACCCTCCTTCCCTACACGACCCTCCTCCCACCGTCCAGATCTTCCCTCTAAACATACCAAAAACCCCCCCCCCCTTCCCATCACGCCGTAGCACTGAGCACAGAACAGCCCCCCCCCCTCCCATCACGCCCCAGCACAGAGCACAGAACAGCCCCCCCCCATCATGCCCCAGCACAGACCAGCCTCCCCCCATCATGCCCCAGCATAGGCCAGCCACACATTCACATTTACCCGCATCCAACTTGTAGAGCATTCAGGCTGGAGCACCCCCAGCCTGGCCCAAACTGCGCTGCGGACAGAAACTGGTCCTACACGCTGAGGGGGAAAGCCATGGATACGGGGGGGGGGGGGGGGCGCAACCAGGGCAAACAGCTCATATTTAGCCTTTGTTTGAAAATCCTGGTGCCCCCTCCCACAGCCTGACCAGGCGTGAAGGGGAACATGTGCAAGAAAAACTGGGAAGCTCCTATCAGAGCAGGGCAGGAGAGGACATCTCTATGGGCCAGTGTTTCCAGACAAGGAGAACGGAGGTCCCTACCTGCCCTCAGAACCCCCCCCCCCATCATTTACTCCATCCATTACCCCCTTGGCCTCTTCTTCCCTCCTTCAATCACATCATTCCCTGAGCAGCTGGCAGTCATGCTTGTCCCCCCACATTGACTCCCATCCTCTTAAGAACACACTTCCCCCTCCCCACCAGCCAGCTCTGCTCCAGCTACACGAAATAGCCTGTAACTATGTAGAGCGCCAGGGACAGCGTCATTCCCAGCAGGTGAGTGATGCCTAATGAGGCAGGGGGCTGCTTCTTTCATCTCCTAGAGAGAAGGGGGGCGGCCACATGGCTCTCACGCATCTAGGCAACAAAGAGGAAATAGAGACATAATCAATGCACCTCGCCCACCTTCCTGGTGGGGGGTTGGCCTATGGCACGATGCCATTCATGCAGCTAGTCGTTTCCCAGAGCCAGCTCTCCCCTCAGGCCTGCTAACAGCTAGTGCTCTCTCTGCACCTGCTCTGTTAGCAATCCATGTGCGCAGAAGCAGGCCTAGCAGGGAGACCGGGGCCGCCCCTCCTCCCTGGAAGATGCATGAAATCATTAAGTGCACAAGAGCTCTGATGGCTTAGAGGCGGTGGTAATGGATTGGCCTCTTGGGAGACACCGTTGCTCCTTCTTCTACTGTGCACTAGAGCTGTGGTGCTTTACCTTCTGCAGAGCTTTTTGCAAACATGAATCGCAGTAAAGAGAACAGGAGGACTTGTGGCACCTTAGAGACTAACAAATTTATTAGAGCATAAGCTTTCGTGGACTACAGACACAGTGTTTTAAAGGACCTTAACTAACACATTTCTTAGCACCTAATATAGTCAGCATGGTTTAGAGACTTAACTTGTCATGGTTAACACTAGAGGGGGCTATATTTTAAATATCACCTTTTCTCCTAGGGCAGACTGGCCATCGACCCAATCAAGAGAGGCCCATGGAGGTTAAGGCCAGGTCTACACTACAGACATCTGCCAGCATAGCTCTGTTGGGCAGGTGTGTGAAGAGGTCTGACCCGACCAACGGAGCAGTGCTAGGAGAAGTGCCTGGTGTAGAAGCAGCTATACGAGCTGCCAGTATAGTTACGCACACCCAGAACACTTTGCCGCCATAGTATACTGGTAATCCTACGCCAGTAAAGCGCTCCTCGTACAGATGTGGCCTACGTGAGCTGGGCAAGCTTCCCCTGCAAGCCAGTGGCAGAGGGGATATGGTCACCCACAGGCCTGTTTGACTCACACAGCCGTGCTGTTTGAACATTGCAGCATATGCATAGTGATCAGCTCAGAACTCCCGGGAGGCACAGCTGAGCAGGACAGGGTGCATGGGAGCTTGGGCAGGGCTACACTAACCCCAAGTGATTTTTTTTCTCTCTCCAAAATGGGCTTCTCTGAAATTTTAATCGTGCAGGTGATATTCTCCCACTCCCGCCTTCCCTGGTCCTCGGGGAAAATTCAGTTTAAGATTTTTTTTTTTCAGCTACATAGAATCCTTTCCAAACCAAGGTTCTACCTAGAGAGTAATTAAGGTCCACCAGGGATCTGGGATTGGCTTAGTTGAGACTCTGTCTCTCACAAGCAAGGCCTGCGTCATGGGGAGCTCAGCAGAGGCACTCACAATCAGGGACGACAAGAGGGGGGGAAAGCCGGTACAAATTACCGGGGCCCGGCTTACCCCCCTCTGGTCGGCCCTGTTTAGGCGGTCCGCCCTTGCTGGGGGGCCCAAAAAAAATTTTTCATCAGGGCCCAAACCCGCTCTCGGTGGCCCTGCTCACAATAGATACCCTTCTGGTTGATAGATCAGGCTTCATGCTTTGGGGATTTCCACACAGACTAGGGTAGAAGGGGACAGAAGAGGGGGTAAGGCATTTGCTTGTCGGGCTGGAAACTAAGCAATGAACGGCAAGGTGGGCAGACCCGTTGGATTGGGCTTTTTATTATGTCTATAAACCTAAATAAAATCTAGGGCAGAGATGGGAATTAAAAACACAGCCCCAAGTCAAGAATTCATGGTTTATATGAGCTAAATGAAGCTAAACTGCCAGCGTTTGGAGCCCAAGGCTAAGTCAAAATCCTGTGATCCGGAGTGAGTTCTAACTTTGGGGAAACAAGTTCTGAGGAGGCCCCAGGGAGCTGCAGTAACGGTTAGTGACGCGGTAGCTGGCACTGACAGGGTGTGACCACGGCCTCAGCATGGGGTTGGCTATAAGAGCTAAAGGGGGTCCGCTCAGAAAGAGCTAATAACCACCGCTTCCAGAACACTCCTGCAATCTCCAGCAGCTCTTAGGGGTGGATGGCCTCTCCCATTCATACACAGGGAATCTTGGGATTGAAAAATCCAATAGCTATTAAGATGAACTATGCACACCCCTGCCAAACAGCTGCTTTGCATGTTGAGATCCTGCAGTGATTCATCAGGGTAGTGCCAGACTTAACAGGATCAGAGCTGCAAGGAGGCAGCAGAAAAAGGGAGTTAATTGTGAAACCTCCCTGCGTCACCTCAGCACATTATGCAGCCCCAGAGGAGCCAGAAACTTTATTTTTAGAAATAAAATACAAAATGACGGCAGCCGCTTGGCCCCGGGGTTTGAGTCAGGCTGCATAAATCACTGGGATGCTTGGAACCTTCTATAGCACCTTCCAGCTGAGGATCTCAAAGCCCTTTACACCCCTTCATCTATTAAGACTGGGACATCTGGGAGTTAGACATGTAATATTCTGTTCTACAGCTGGGCAATTGAGGCAGAGAAGAATGTTTGACTTGCCTACAATCAGAGAGAACCAGAAACTGAACCCAGTTTTACCAGCACTTACTGCAGTGTTTAAACCACAAGACCATCTTTTCTCCTCCATCTCTGCCAAAAACCAGCCAGCCTTTCACCTGGAGCAGTGGTGCAGGCTGACTGTAGAGAGGCATGGGCTATCAGCGGTTGGATATGGTATTCCCCCCCCCTCCCCCACATTTTATATCTGGAGTTTCTGGCACAGACTGAAGTTACAGTACCATCTAGTGGACTTTCTAGCTGTGTACTGTCAGGAAAACTCTCAGGGAGCAGTCAAGCCTGATGACAAACTTCAGCAATTCCCTACTTGCTGCTCAATTTTTACATGTAAAAGATTGTGCCCTTTTTCTCAGCACCTTCCATCCAAGGATTTCAATGCACTTCACAAAGCAGTCATGAATTAGGCCTCACACAACCCCGATGTGGGGCAGTGCAGTATTACCCCTTTACAGTGCAGGAAAGAGACAAAGATTTCAAGTGAGGCTGCAGGGGAATTCTGATCTCCTGACTCCTTGACTAGCACTTTAACCAGATCGTCCTTCCACTTTGCCTGCTCACCCTTCCAACCAGCTCTAAGAATGCAGAGGTTTTGATAAACCTGACATTTTCCTGTAGGGAGGATGGGCTCCTTTCCCTGAATGGGAAAGTGTTGGGATCGAATTTACGACCTTGACTCTCGGCCTTTGAGCACATTACGTTTGTTAACGGTGCGCAGCCAGACTAAAATTAAAGCACAGTTCCTGAGCTGAGATGGGCCCGGGGAACCTATGGTTCTTAGGGGTAGTTGAAAGACACTCTCCAGACCTTGGCTGGGCTGAAGGACTGGGTTACTTATTTAATTGGAGGATGTGGGAATCTTCACTAGTGGATGGGGCCATTGCCTTGAAGGCAGGGGTGTGTTCTGTTCCCAGCACTGCTGGAGTCACACTGACATTGGACGAGCCCCCCTTGGAGCCTCAGTTTCCCTCTTCTATTAAAACGAGGATAATGATACTCAGCCACCCTCCAAACACGAAGATTTATGGCCGAGAAGTGCTATGGAAACAGACGTCTTTTCGTTATTGTTAGTAAAAACGGAGGAATTAATACATAGAAATGGGAGTCAATTCTATTTGTTCAATTCCCTCACTGTTCAAGGGTTGGAGGAAGAATGCACTGATTATAGTATTTAAATATGTACTAAATATGACTGAACATGGCATTTAAATACAGTTTAAGGCTTGTTACTTCCCAGCAGGCGCTGCAGCCTGACTTAAGCTGTTGCTCCCACTTGGATGCGGATTTGTAAAAACGAAAAAAAAAAAAAAGGAAAGTTTTTGCATATGTCGTACTAGTGACATTGACGGCCCTGGAGACCAAAGCCCTTGACCCGCACACAGACCAGACGCACAAGCCACGGTAAGGGCAAGTTTCTCCAAACTGCCCCTTGCCAATGACCTCTAGCCTGTTCTGGAGGGACCTCCTGTAGAGCTAAGAGGATTTCAATCTCTATGGACTATCCAATCCCAGGCCTCTCTGCTGAGGCTGCAAACTAGTGCTCGTTTTTGTGGGAGTACAGCTGATGTGCACTCCTGTCTGCTGAAACCGGACTAACCCTCATCATGATGGGGACAGGGATAGGGCCCCCGCCCAGGTACAGCATCCAGGCCTGGTTAAAAAAAGTCTAGTTTACTGTTTTGATAAAAATGTAATTACAGAGAAGCTAGTCTTTGATCCTGTTTTAGAGAGGTTGTTATACTGTGCTCATCACCATGGTATCTGAGCACCTCCTAGTAATGCATTAAGCAACGTGACGAACATCTGTCACATTTTTTTCTCTCATCTCCCCAGGGGGAAGCACGTGCAGTAGAATATCTTGTTTTGGCAGGGTTTTTGGGTGGTGGTTGAAGAACAAAGAAAAATGCTGACACGAGCATGTAAGAAAACGCATCACCCCATTCTCCAACTATATGGGAAATCCCGATCAGGTAACAGATAGACCCTATACCAATGTGGGGAGGAATAGCTCAGTGGTTTGAGCATTGGCCTGCTAAACCCAGGGTTGTGAGTTCAATACTTGAGGGAGCCATTTAGGGATCTGGGGCAAAACTCTGTCTGGGGATTGGTCCTGCTTTGAGCAGGGGGGTGGACTAGATGACCTCCTGAGGTCCCTTCCAACCCTGATATTCTATGATTGTCAACTACCTACCTCAATGCCCTCAACAGAATTGACAGCTGTGAACAGCTAGTAGTAAATGAGTCCCAAGGAGGCTGGAAAAGGAATGATAGCTAGTAATTCCTTTTACATTCCGGCTCTAAAGATTCAACATGCAAAACCTCCTAACACACCTTCTCTGTCAGGAGTCTCTGGGTCAAACCATCACATTCCCACCAGTAACAATAAAGGAATTATTTTCTTAACAGTGTGGCATTTCAATTATCCACTAACTGAGTTTATGTTAAGTGAGGTTGCCAAGACTTTGGTAAAATTTGCTTTATGGGTATGTTGCATCAAACATTCCCATATATAGTATAAACTGTACCTGCCTACTATACCATGTATACACCTTGCACTTGTTTGTATTGCCTTAGTCGCAGGCCAGGAACCCACCGCACTAGGCTATGTAGAAACATAGAACAAAGGTCTCTGCCCTAACGAGTATACAATCCAAGTAGAGCTTACTCTTAAAAGTAAACTGTAATAAACTTACCTATAAAACAGGATACCACATACTTCAAAACTGACATACCCAATGCAGTATTATCTATCCATCTTCACCTTCAGCCAGACAGGCCATTTTAAATAAGCAACAACTCCACTGTGTGGCTGCACTTAGATCTAGTGTAACAACCTCCCGCTTACTGGATCCACAATACAAAGTCTTTAGGGGAGACCTACCTTTAATTGAATTGCATAATATTGGTAAGAGAATCAGTGTGATGAATGAGGTACAGTGAAGCGTGTAATTTGGTGCCATCTTTCTGAGCCTCTGGGAGCTTAGAATTAGTCCACGGGGGAAGGGGGGGAGGGGGAAAGGGGAGAGAGAAAGTTTGATAATTAGCTATCACTACTCCTCTCAACACCACAGACTACGTAACTTCATAATTGTGCCCCATTAGAGAATCATCTGAAGATGGCAGCGGTCTCGGTCGCCTACAGAGGAAGATATAGTGGAAGCTAATTTGGCTTCTGAAAAAATGATGTTGAACGGAGACAAAATTGTGTCTGGACTAGCTGATTAGAACAGGGCAAGAATAATTGCCCTTCAGGGTATGGATGAGGCTAGCCTATTGACAGCTGCTATTGATCACCTTCACTATCTAACAATGAAGTTCACTGGCAGATGTTCCGTTTTCCCTAGACGTGCTCACTTCTGGGCCCCCTGGCTCAGTCCAGTTTAGTACTAAGTAGATCGTCTCAAGGTGTCACATTGTGCTCTTACAGGGAAAGGGTTAATTTTAGTTAGCCTTTTATCTTTGAAGGAGTTCTCTTCTCCTCCAGCTGATGAAGCTATTTATTTAGGAATATGGGCTGACAACCCAAGGTGAGGAAGCTTCAAGTGCCCTCAAAGTATCTAGCTTAAGTCAGGTTCAATCCCTCCCTTCATTTTCCTAGCCAGGAAACAAGGTTTACAAAGCTGCAGAGCGTGATCCTTGCCAGTTGTCAATGACAATACAGACACCTAGAATCAGGGTAAAGGTCGATCAGAGATACGTATTTTGCAATTTTACGTGAAGTTTCTTCCCTGCTCCTGATTCTGTCCAGTCTTGTTTTTAGGGTGCGCTCCCCTCATACACGCCTTTGTTGGCCTTTAAACGCACCAAAACTCTCTTGCAACACTTCAGATTTCAATGCAGTAAGAAACAGAGGCATTTTTTCTCCTTGGGGTCACAGATGGAAAGTGATGTGAAAGCAAATGTTCACTTTGCATTCAAGGGCTTGTGTTATAGCTTCACCAGCCTCGAAGTAGCTTGCCACATCAGTTTTGATAGGACAACAGATGGAAGTAGAAAGAACAGTTCCTTTGCTTTAGTCTACAGTGGATTTGAAGTCACATTACTGTATTTAAGTTAAGCTTTTGATTCTGATCCCACTTCTGAGCACCTGTTCTCCATCTCAGTGCTATCTGCTGAAACTATTAATATACCTGAATCCAGCATGCAGGTGTTCCAGTGGGAAAGCATCCAGAACAAACACATACGGATCGTTGCCACATAGTGAGTTGTACAATTCTCTTCTCACAGGGTATGGAGAAAAGCATTAATGTCAATCTCTCTGAAGTTCAGACCACTGCGACTCCAGTATTATCCTCCTCTAGTCCCTTGTACAGAGTACCTGTAGTATATTAGTTTAGTAGTCCTGCTTTGAGAAACCTCTAGCCTTGCGCAAACAACCTAGGATTGAAATTAAACTGGGTTCTTTTCTTCCTGTGCATCACTGCCAGTAACAAAAGCTCCAGAGGAGAGTATGCCCTTATAGGTACTTGTGCAACCCTCCGCTGCTAGCCGTGGGTTTGCAGAACTGAAATGGATTGGGAGTAGGGATGACAGTTCTTCTGGGGCACCAATGGAAATAAGACCCAAGGCCTCCTTCGACTGGAATGACTTTGCTGACATAATAGGAGTTAGGAGCAAATAAGCCTGCTGCCTTTAAAGTTAGTAGATAGGATTGAATACATACAGGAAGCAGATCTAGTGAGTAAGATGGAGACATTTTTAGTCATTTTGCAGCAGAACCGTTCGAAGTTACACTGGAAGCATTCTGTGAAGTGAAAGGGATTTGGGAAAATTAGAAAGCAATTTCACAATACAATGAGCGTAGTCTGCTTTAAACTCAGGCTTGTGCTGTTTTCAGCGTGGTATGAGGATGCTGTTCCACATCTTATTTCATAGTATATATTATTCGTATTATTTCTGCACCAGTCATGGACCAGGACCCATTGTGTAGGTGTGGTACAAACCCAGAACAAAGAGATGGTCCTCAACACAAAGAGCTTACAATACCAATATATCTGAGGAGACAGAGGGATACAGTCCAGCAGAGGAGTACAAGAAACAATGAGACAAGGTTGGTGCTGTGACCTCAGCACACCAGCAGCCTGACCATTAAGTCTTTTGTAGGCTTCATGGCAGAGGAGTTTTAAGGAGAGATTTGGAGGAGGATAATGAGTTGGTTTTGCAGATGTTTATAGGGAGCTTCTCCCAAGTGTGAAAGGCAGCATGGGAATTGTCCACACTACACCACACTGCTCAAGGATAGTAATGATGGAACTACATTGGAAACAAACAGCTTGGATTTTAGGTAGTTTATTCCCTCAGCCTGCAAGAGTCTATTACAGATGCAGGCTGTTTTAGTACAGATCCTGTTTAGGACTATGTACATCGTACAACTTCCCTCCCACCCACACAAAATCCTCAAACCAGGGTACGTACAAAAGAACAAGGTCAGGTATAAAACAAGGTTTTGTATTTCCACCCCCCGAACAAGGTTACATGGAACTCCAATTCAAACCGAACACTGCCACTAATTAACAGTGTGGTACAGCAGTGTTAAACAGCAATACTCAGCACACATTTAATATCCTGAATACCAGGAAGTTGGGGGTATTCTCAATACAATCGTAAAGCCACAGTTTGCTATAATGGTTATTGTTACACAAGAAACCAAAGGTGAATGACCCCTTTCAAATGGGGGGAAAAAAAAACACATTATGTTACTCAAACAGTCTCCCACCTGCTTTTTTTGGATGTGACTTGCAGCTTCACAGTTGTTACATACATGACATTTGTTTGCTATGCTGCACTGGAGGGATGTGTGCGTCAGGTTTACTACCCAGATATGTTGCTAAGTTGCCAGCTTTGAGTACATACCAATCACCTGCATACAGTGAAGGTAATCATGTACCAGAAGGTAGCTTTAGACAAATGGATTACTGATTGGATTTCATAACAGCTTTCCCCTTCCCAGATTTAATACTGACACATAATTCAGAAAGTTTAGATTTAAGTCATTTCACTGGGCTTCTTACAGAAATTCTTAATACAAAATACCATGCAAGGATGTGGAATACAACTTCCCTCCTGTTTTTTGATTATAAGTTTGGTAAATCACCAGCACTGATTTAACACTTATTAATTCACCCATAAGAGACTTAACTTAAAAAAAAAAAATGTTATGTAATCTTTTTGAAACTTAAAGAAATAAAACTTGAATAGACCTTAGGAAATGGGAAACTTAAAAACAAAATAAAACGCCACAAAACCTTCCCCACCCTATACTTTGATGTAAATACCATTTTTAGAACGTTGACCTGAAGGCCACAAGTCAAGCCATCTGAAGCACTTTTGGATTTCTACTAAGGTAAAAATAAGGGTCTTTGAGAATCGATGGAAAGTAAGGCTGCTTTCCCACACATACAGAGCTGGTTTCACTGATATGTTGGCACATGGGGAAGCAGAGCCATTGGCAAACCAGGCATACTATAGTCTTGCTGTGCTCAAAGCGAGAGCCAGATCACATGCTAAGTCATTAGACAGCTTTAGCATTTGCTAGACATGCTTTACATGTTGCCAAAGAAGCAACTGGAACAGGTTTAACATTGGCCCAATCTCTTGCCATGGGATCCTCAGACTGCTTTGGGTAGCTAATTTCTAGGATTTAGCGGTTTATTTTACTGGAGAACACAAAGCTGGCCTTTGAAAGTTTTTCCTTTTACCAGCATCAACTATCTACTAATGGTGAAAACTCATTGGCTGTAGGCTCCTCTCTTGCTTTGTCCTCCCAACAAACCAGTTGTAAACATCCGAAGTAAAAAATCCATAGCTGCTGAAGCAGTTTTAGCACAGCTGCACAGTGGGAGGTGGCTGAAGTTTCACTGAGAAGCAAATCAACTTGCAAATGACAGGATCAGCATGATTCCACATAGCCAGGTTCTCTTCCAGCTGTAAACCATGATCATTCCTAGAACTGAAAGAAGCAACATGCTGCTCCATCACTGCTCAATTTGGCAACGCTAAATACATAATCAGGTTTGCCACCTGGCATTTCAGAGTTCACCAGAAGCAACCTGTTCTCTGGCTTACAGGAACTGGCAGTAATTCTGCCCGCTTTGAAATGGTGGTTTCTTCAGATTTAATGAAACAGCTAAGGAGAAGTTCCTGAAGTTAAAATATAAAATAAAGCAACCTAGGTCACAGAATAAATTAAAAGAACATGATCTCTGCACAACAAGCAGTTTCCCGTTATACTGTCAGTAGGCTTCCTGTAGGTGTTGCATTTTCGTTGTGTGAAAAACCTCAGAGAAGCACCACTCCCCGTCCCACTTCACTATAGTGCGTTACACTGCCAACAACAACCAATCAGAACTGCAGTTGAAAGGAAAGACTTGAGAACCCCATGGTAGGTTGCCTGTTAGCAGAAATGAGGTCTCAGTGCAATCCAGATGACTCACCTGCAGTGGTATTAGCTTCATTCAACTGTACTTAAATAATAAAATAAGGCAAATTTTTAAAACAGGCACTAAAATAATCTCACCATTAACACTTACATGGCACATGCCAGCTCAAGCCACCCCACCTACAGTAGGCTGTTGGATAGCTGTTTCCACGTATGCCATAGAGGAGAATCCATTTCCATGAACCATATTGAGGACGGCATACAGAAAAGTCATCCTTGCAGTCCGCAGGCAGATCATTAGGTCCACATGAGCAGCATGGGGAATACAAGTGTTCCATATTGTTTCTCTTATCACTTCCAGCAAGACTGGCAAGAATGCGAAGTTGTCCATGGAGTGAGCTGGTGCATGATAATCATGACCAAGGAACAGATACACTCTTCTCCCCTCCCACTTCAGTTTTCCTACATGGTGAGCAGTCTCCTGCTGCCCACCGATACAGCCCTTAGAGTTTCTTCAGGCGACTGTACAGTTCCCTTTTGCTCTTCTCACCCGCCCATGTTCTACTTTTTGTGCGGAACCTTTTCAAGTCTTCCTTAAAGTCCTCATGGTGCATGGGGCGGTAGCTCTGGGGTTCACAATAGTTCTGGGAAAGAAAAGCTGGTTTTACTTCAATTTGTCATTGCTTTGTGTACAAATGACATTCCTATCTGAACCCTGTCTGACCCCAGGCACCAAGCTCATGCTTACAACCATCCATACAACTACCCAACCATCCTATCATTGAGGCATCTAGATCCAGGCCCCAAATTGCAATTTAACCACTGGTTAAGTTGGTTTAAGCCAACATTCACAAACTGAACTCACTCAGCTCTGCTTGACGTCTCCCTCCTAAAGACAGCTCTCTCAAAACAGCGGTGACAACCTTATATTTACATCCTTCTCATCCCAAAGCCTCCTACCAAGAAACATTCTTCCCATTAATGAAACCAACAGAACACAGCAATACTCACAGCCATTTAGAAAAGAGAAAGTGTCCATCCTGAGAGTGTAGGGGGAACATAGGGAGGTAGAGTCTAGTTACTCTATCTGGAATTTGGCTAGCACATCAGTAAAAAGAAATGGGTTTATTTGCAATAGAAAGGCTAGGAAGTGGGGGAGAGGAGCACTTTTGTTTGTTTGGTAAAACTCTCCTTGCCTATGCTGGAATAGTATGGAGAGCTAACTGGAGAACTAGTAGAATAAGTACATGGCACCAAGGAAGTGGAACCTGATTGAGATGGAAAACAATTTTTATTCAAACTTTTAAATGCACTAAGGCAGAAAAAGCTGTAAGATTTAATATCACCCTTCAAATTAAGGGCTGAGCATACATGGAAGAGCCCCAGCAAAGACCAGATTTGACATTCCTGATATTTCGAAGGTAAAAACAAGCTGAGAATCTATGGGAAAAAACTCAGGCTTTTGTTCGTCATACAGCATCAGACAATGACAAACCCCACGTTTCTCCTTTGTTCTTGCTTTCATGAAGAATGCCATAGATTTTAGTAACTACAAAAGGTCAATTTTATACCTCATCCAAGAGACATTGGTGAGCACTAGGAGTGACAATGGGTAGCTCTGAGGTGTGGAGAGGGTTTAGACAAGAGCCTTGGTGATGCATGGCTAGAAAGGGTTGAACATCCTGCAAAATAAATAACCCTCAAAAGACATTTGGGGAGATAATGTTTGTGTTTTTGAGTATTTATATATGTCTGAGTAGGGTCGACAATGTAATCAACAGTCCCTGTCTATGCTGTATTCTGATATCATTTAAATGAATTGTAAAAACGGAATATCTCGGTATTCATCTCTCGTTGAAATGTACTGTGAATGGGGGAGGAACAAGCAAATGGCCTTATGTTAATTTGTATAGCTAAGTATATGGACCTCCTTCAAAGTCATCCTAATTACCTTTTGTTCCCTGAGGAATTCCAACTTGTCAAAAGACATGAAATTGACTAAAAGATCGTTGGGTCCTATTCTGTCATCTCAGATCTGCTTAAGCTTCATTGGGGGACGTTTGAGTTGCAAAACTGAGGTCCCAGTTATGCTGGTATGCCCTGAATATGAGATTTGGACATTGGACTACGACCTACGAACTAAATTCTAAAGGAACTGTTTGCAACTACAAAGCTCACCTTCTCTGCTATGAATCTAAACCTCAATGGATTGAACTCATGTCTGTATGTATATTGATCTTGTAACCATACTGTCTCTCTCGTTCTTTAATAAATTTTAGTTTAGTTAATAAGAATTGGCTGTAGCGTGTATTTGGGTAAGATCTGAAACATTCATTAACCTGGAAGGTAATGTGTCCAATCCTTTGGGATTGGTAGAACCTTTTCTTTTATATGGTGAAATCAGATTTTCAGAAATCATCATATTTTATCTGGGTACCTGGATGGAGGCTGAGGCTGGATCACTTTAAGGGAACTGTGTTGTTTGGACTTCTGAGTAACCAGTAAGGTAATAAAGAAGCTGTTTTATGCTGGCTTGGTGAATTTAAGTATTGGAATATCCACCAGCTTTTGGGGGTTTGGCTGCCCCATTCTTTTCAGTTCACCCTAACTGAGTGACCACAGCTGGCCCCCACTGGGACCCTGGTCACAGCCTTTATTACAAAAACTCCTCAAATGGCAAGTTAATCATAGCAATCAATCTAGTCTTGTAGCACAGCAAGACTACTATGTAGTAAAGAGCAAGAAGAATGAAGTATAGTGCAGTGAGTTACTCATCTGTTCAGAAGCACAGTTTAAGCCCTATAGCTGAATTTAGCTGGAGAGAGAGGCATTTGTTCAATGTTATCCCTGTTGTGAAGAGTGAAAACAGAAGGGCAATAAGCAGTTCATAAATGAGCGATCCTTACTCGGCATCTTAAGAAGAAGTCCTTATAGCCCCCCTTTAGCACATAGAGCTCTGGGTAATGCAGGTTGGGATACTCGTTCCCCAGTCTGTCTCTCTCTCTCACAAACCGGCACCTGTAATAGGGACAGAGGTTAAAACCTACAAACCTGAGTTTAGAAAGGAAGTTATATTTGTGCAAACCACATTCTTAACCTATGCCTCCCATTACTCAAAGAACAGAGTACAGCAACCAGCCACCATCTGTTAGGAACACATGCTGTACTGTCGACAGATTCTGAAAACTAGTTGTCTTTCAGAAATGACAGAGCCAGCGCCTACTACAGTAAATTGCATAAGTGGTTGACATGCTGCTATCTAAAGTCTTAAACCATCTTCAAAAGCTTAACTAGTAACTGTGTAACAAGCACAGCTGTTGGACTCTGATCCCAGTATGGGTAGGAATATGCTCAGATACTCACATTCGGGGACCCCGCTCTGAGGAGAACTCACAGTGGAATACTATTATTACTCGTTTGTTCTCTGATGGCATGATAGGTTTCTTCAGCAGGAAATCTGCCACATCCTCTTCCATGTGGAGGTTTACAGCACCCTGGGAAGGCAGAGTTGCAACTGAGCATACAGCACAAGTTAGGAGGGGAGATGTAACAAAGCCACTTCTATCCTCTTGTTGAGCACAGTTAGCTTTCCTATCCTTTGGCAACAGAAAGCTGTTTACACCCCTTGGAGAGCAGCTCTCTGCTGGAACAGCTCCCATTCTTGTGCAGTCACCCAAGTGACCACAACATCAGTAGGATTTAGGATTTAGCCTTCCACCTCAAAGCACAGTGCTCTGGTTAAACTGCTTTTCAGAACTAGCCAGCTTACTCAAGCAGCACTGTTCAAAATAACTGCTCACATTTCAAAGCTTGTGTAAGAGAATAAGGCCATTTCTTCTACAGCTAGAATATTAACATTTAGTTAAAGTAAATAATGTCAGATTAAGCTATGGAAGTTTTTAATATCTGTTTCCATAGAGACATTAGGTATCCTAACATTCTGATTTTTTGACAGAGAAACAAGTATACGGTCAGTCCTCTACAATTGCCCTACACCTCCCATTAAAGCAAACCCTGCTTCTGGCCAAGGAGAGCTGAGTGTTCCTCCCTTCGGAGGGAAAGCTAATCCAGAGATCACGAAGAGTGAGCGCAGCACCAAACAGTTTGTACAGCACAACATGGTCCCAATTGTGTTTGGGGACTTTGGGCCGGGCTGTAATAGAATTTTAAATATAAGATTAAATATAAACTCAGACACCATCTCCTTAACCCAAAGAAAAAAAGAAGCCCTAAACTGCCAGCCTACCCTTGGATTTGCTCATGAATAGCTAAGAATGAGCATCTTTAAGATACTTCCCAGAGCTCCCTGATTTGCCCAAAGGGTAGCCATACATCAGACACCTATACATTTCTCCTGCAGGGTCACTGTACCTTGATATGGCCTCCCTCATATTCATATGGATATCTGCAGTCAATTATCACACACTCCTTAATGAAGCTTGCAAACTTCCCAGTCAGCACAGATACAATCTACACAGAAAAAGAAGATTTCAGGACTTTATCTTATGTGCTACATGGGTTTGCTTCTTTGTACGAAGCAATTTCTTATTGCCACTGGGATACATACCATTTCTGGGTCGATATATTTTAAATCTTGATGCTTCCCATCTACAGTGTGGAAAAGGTAATCCTAAAAAATAAAACAGAAGGCTAATTCAGACTGAGGAAATCCCATTTATGACAGTGCAAACCATACATCTCAGTCACAGAATGTCTGGTTATTGATTTTATGGCACCCACTAGTATAACTAGACAATTCAGAGATCAGTAGAGGCACCTGCCCATCATTTATTTTATTAATAATTTGGCATATGCAATCTGGTCAAGCCAAGCCATAGTGTTCTTAACAATATTCAAGGCACGGAGACTTCCAGGAAGTTGAGTCATTTTGCAGTCCTCCACAATGCGTGTCATGGTTTGTGGCTGCCCACACTGACATAGTAGCTTGTCTCTAAAACTCCACCCACAAGACCTTACAATCTAAAGAGACAGAGCGAAAATGGATGCAATTTAACAGTTTATAGAGAGTTAGAGGATTATGAATAATTGTGGGAAAGGATTCAGAATACCTCACACGGGTGAGGAGTTAATTAGTAAATTATTGTTAAAGCACTTTAGTGCTTAGCATTTATAAAGCACTCAAACATGCACTGTTGGAGCAAGAGAGAACCTGACTTGGGTTAGTTTGACACACAAAGATGCTATTTAAAAAAAAAAAAAATCAGTGTTACCTTTGAGAAGTCGCCAATAAGATTCCTTTGGTCATTGTCCAAAATGCTCTCAATCTCTGAGGATGACTGAGTCCTAATTAGTTTCAGACTCTACAGGAACAACAGTTAGAGGTGACTGCTTAGTAACAATGGCCTATTATCCTTTCTCACAGAGAATCAATGCACTTCACAGAGTAGACATGAACATCAATTGGTGTATATCTATATCTATCTATATCTATATATATATATCATAGAATACCTAAATCCTGGCCTGCCACACCCTCACATTTATTTTCACAATGGAAGACCTGAGCTCAAGCCCACCTAACCCATCCCCTAACATCATGCATTAAGAGACTACAGCTTGTCAGAGGAACAGTTATCTACCTGGAAGAGCATTGTTCTCTTGAACATCCTTGTTTTAATTTATAAAAATTGGATACCTATCCTCACAAAATAAAACTGATTAGACAAGGATTAATATTAGCTATTAAGCCACCAACCGTTGCTTCTTCAGAAGGTGTTCCAGGCACATTTTTCCTCCTTTTGCTGTTTCCTGGAGAGGTCTCTTCTTGGGACCTTTCCATTCTTTTCAGGGCAGTCCTAGCCACACCGTTGGGCAGAGATGGTGATCCAAACAATCTGCACCGTTTAATCTGGAAAAAATCAGAACAATTAGACACTCTCCCCAGCCAAGAAGGATGAGGTTAAAATCTAGATCAGTCTCAAACTTAAAAGTTTCCTGCAAACATGTTTATATAAGATTTCATTAGAGCACAAGCGGGTGTTGGCTTGCCACAGCAAAGTAGCGGAGACATAATTTGGTGCCACGGCCAGCTGACCTCTTTTAACTTCAATACTAGGCCGTATATTTAGTTGCCATGCAAGAAACCCGGGTCCTAATCAGTGTTCCCTCTAATTTTTTTTAATTTTTCATGTGCAGAATGAATTTTGTTATGTGCACCAATATGGAGGTGATGTGTGACACATGACCTTCATATTGGTGTACGCAACAAAATTCATGTGGTGGGGATGGGGCCGAGGGGTTTGGAGTGAGGAAGGGGGCTGGGGGGGGGGGCAGGTTGGGGCTCAGGGGTGTGAAGGCTCCGGATGGGGGTGCGGGCTCTGGGGTGGGGCTGAAGGGCTTGGGCAGAGGGTTGGAGTGTGTGGAGGGTGCGGGCTCTGGTTGGGGGTGCAGGAGGGTGCTTCGGGGCCACAGGATAGGTGCCCCACCCCTGGCAGGACTGGTCTCAGCCAGGGCTGAGTTGGGGATGGGAGAGGGGCACTCAGGCCGTGGCAGGTCTGGGCCAGGGGTGTTTGGGCCACCCCTCCCCCAGCAGGCCCAGGGCTGAGTTGGGGGTGGGGGAGGGGCACCCCCATAGGCGCCAACTCTCTGGGTACTCCAGGGCTGGCGCACCCACAGAGAAAAGTTAGTGGGTGCTATACATAAGCATCCGCTGGCAGCCTAGCTCCCCCTGCCCCCCAGCATCTCTCATCTGCTGGTGGCCCTGCTGACAAATTCCTCCCCTCCCGCCCACCGCGAACAGCTGTTTCGCGGCATGTAGGAAGGGAGGGGGAGGAGCAGGGATAGGGCACACTTGAGGTAGGGAAGAGAAGGGACGCGGATAGGGACTCAGGGAGGGGGAAGGTTGTTGAGCACTCCCAGCTAAAGGGGAAGTCAGTGCCTATGGGTGCCTCTCCCCTGGCAGGTTGGGGCCTGGGAGAGTGTCTCCCCCCCCTGCACCCTGTCCCAACTGGGCGGGTTCCCTGAGCACCCACGCAGCATTTAATAGGCTGCTGCGTGGCCATGCAGTTTATAGGGATCTTAGGTCCTAATGTTGGTCTCTTGCTATGCAGGTTTACTGAGTTTAGGAACACTACAAGAGAAGCATGCTCTGGCCTTAGGGTGAGGAAGTGTTTTATAGCTTGACAGAAAATCCTCTGGCAGATTAAAGAACTGAGTTGATGGACTGCGAAGGGAATCCAGACTTCAGCCTTAAAAGATGGTGTCTGGAGGCATTACAGATGGGTGTATGCAGAATGGGCTGGAGAGATATTTATAAGATTCTGTTTAGGATGAAAACTTTGGACGTCTCTCTCAAATCGCTGAAGGAAAAACCTTAATACAGTTAAATCCTATAGACACAGTCCAACTGTTTCCAAATGCTACAGAGACAGAACCCTCTAGTCATTCGGCAGGCTAAGGTTAAGAGCAAACATCCCGAGAGGTGCAGGCTCAATGGCGCAATTATGGTCACTTGCCCCAAAGGCAGTTTTCGAAAGCCATATTAGCAAATTTATGCCTTGAGTGTACGAGGGATGCCAACTAAGAGTAATGATTTAATCAGTTTTTAATACGGAATTTCAATGGTGTTCATGGCCCTTTGAAAGAGATGCAAGTTTCATTACATTGGGATGGGACACTTACGTGGTTGTCTGCTTTTCTCATGACCAGTGGAGCAGTCCAAAGGCTTGCCACACCAGATGGCATCTCTTCATCGTTCTGAGGAAGGAGAAAGTTACCTCAGTTCTATCACATTTCAGGAGAACCACATTTCATCATGGACAGTGGCTACACAACATGTCTAAGGCTTTTGCACAGCTCAAGCAGGCATTTAAATTTAATGCAGGGGGCACAACAGTTCTTTGGGATTACTTAGTTCCCACAGCAGTGAATCAGTACCATTTATCTGGTAATTCTTAGATTAACAGGAACTCCACTCTAATGAAGACTAGGATACAGGAAAGGCAGAGTCTTAAAGCTGTTGTGAGGGAAGTTACAGCAGTTGATTCGTTTAACAAAAAATCCATTTATGATTTTTAAAATGTTACATTACAACTTCAAGAGTCTCCTGCTCTCATGCATTGAAATGGGAACAGAATCCTGTTTAAGCAAAAGATTGCAAAGAAGAAGGTACATCCAATTTTGGGCTTAGCAGTCATGACTCCATTCCTGGAAATATGGCTTCTCCCTTAAATACCCCACTGTAGACAGATGTTTTCCTTCCCACTATTTCCTGGGCATTCCCCAGTAAATTGCAATGTGAGTATTTTATCAACAAAGGAACAGCAGCAAATTGTCTCCATTTAACTGCTACCGTCTGCTGGCGAGGAACTGACGTGACAAGGTCTATAGTCTACCGTTAGAAGCACAAGCATAACATTTCTGTAATTCTGTGCAAGGCAGCAAGAGGTGGGAAAGACTATAGCTATGTCTACACTAGCACTTTTGTCACTAAAACTTTTGTCAGTCGGGGTGTGAAAAAAACCACCCCCGACGGACATAGTTTCACTGACAAAAGCACCCGCATGGACAGTGCTATGTCAGCCGACATAACCACCACCACTTTGGGGTGGTTTAATGATGCCGGTGGGAGAGCTCTCGCTCATCGGCACAGAGCGGCTACATGGGAACCCTTACAGTGGTACAGCTGCAGCGGTACAGCTGTGAGGTCTGTAGTGTAGACATGGCCTACAGCATTAAGTCTTCTTGGAGGATCATCTGCAATTACCAACTTTTTGCCACTTGTGATGAAAGAATTCTATAACTCGATCTATCTTAGTTAGAGTAGTTGCTCAACATAGATGTTCACCCTGGACAAATGCCATTAACAGATTGTTGATGGCCCTACAAGGCTTAACTAGAATTTACACTACTATGGTCATTTAAAAACCTGCATCAAGAGTCTGCACTCAGGACATTATATATACACACACACATCGCTTCTCATCTGCAGATTCTTTACTTCTAAATAAGTGTTCAACACAGACACAGGAATGCTGTCCCCCGCAAGCGTAAATCAATCACTCCCCTTTCACATACCTTCAAGTCCTCCCCATCCAATATATCTAGAAATCCATCATCTTCTTCCTCAGTGTCAGGGGAAGTTAAAGATGACTGCTGCATGAAAGCAGGCCTATAGTTTTCCAAATCACCTTCAGGGGCTTCACCACTGGGAAACTGGAAAAAAAAAAAAAAAAAAAAAAAAAAAAAGACATTTTGGTTTAATGGCAGCCTCCACCCAGCCCTTTATTCTGGGGATTGTGAGAGACACTGACCGGCCAGCAGGTCAGAGCCATAGGCCAATTCACTTGTGTGTGAATAGCAAAGAAATGTTAAGTGTACTAGTATGCACAGACCAATGCACTGATGTGTTAATAGGTATTGTTTTCACCTGTTGATTGCTATCACATTACATTATGTATATCCCTGTACTTAATTAACCATAGATCAAAAGTGTGTTAGTATTAAGAGGAGAATTTACTGGATGTGTAAACTTCATGAAAACTAAAGAAGGATTGTTATGTGCCATTACATTAGAATTTATATAGCGTATATCCCAGTAATTAAGTTTATCCATCAAATGCGATTGGAGCTTTGGAAATATAAATGAAGAAGTTTGCTAACTTCAAAGCATGGGTGATTGTGTTCGACAATGGAAATTCACAGACTCAGTATGCATTTAGTCAACAAAGGAGAAGCCCACACTGTGAATGAAAACACTTGCCAGATGGCTTTCCGTGGAAAGGAGCTATAAGAATGGATCCAGGGAACAAGACTGTCTCTGAACTATTTGGACAATCACAGGGAAGCGTTCCAAGATGCAAGACAGAGATCCCCAAAGTTATTCTGGGTAACCTTGAGACACTTATGGAAAACTAGCAGATTACTACATCTCTATCATCATTTTGGACTTACAAACTTAGTCTCACCAGTTAACGTATTTTACCTGCTTTAATCTCTCAATAACTCATTTCTTTTTCTTAGCTAATGAATCTTTAGTTAGTTTACTAGAGAAACTGGCTGCCAGCATTGTCTTTGGTGTGAGATCGAGAGTATCCATTGACCTGGGGTAAGTGACTGACCTTTTGGGGTTGTGAGGAACCTGATGTGGTGTGATTTTTGGTTTTAATAACCTTTTATCACTAAGATCAGTTTGTCTGGGTGGCAAACAGGCTGAAAGGTCTAAGGGGACAGTCTGTAGCTCCATGGTAACACTGGTATAGTGATCCAGGAGTGCACTTTTGTTACTGTCTTGGTGAAATCTAATTATAGAATATATCACCAGTTTGGGTGTCTTTCCTATTTTCTGACCTGAGATTGGCACTCACAATTGTGAGCCACTCCAGACAACGTGACACTATGGTCTCCCTTCTAGATGACTAGGAACACTGGTTCTAGCAGCTAAGGCAGTGCCATTCCTTTAAATGGATTTACAGGAGGCATTCACATGGTCATCCCACCTATTCATCAACTGATTTAGTTGGGGATTGGTCCTGCTTTGAGCCGGGGTTGGACTAGATGACCTCCTGAGGTCCCTTCCAACCCTGATATTCTATGATTCTATGAACTGGCTTAGGCAGCTCCAAACCTGGCTCTGGCACTGTTATTTGGCCAGCAAAATAGTGAAAAACTTCATGGCTAGTTTTTCATTACGGGATAATCCTGCATTCTTGAAAACTGTACAATCCAGCGTGTTTGCAAAGGGAAGCTCAGTTCCAGGATGGTGCAGAGAGGGGATGTCTAAGTAACAGGAGGTTACCATAAGTCTCCAGGTTTTGTGCACGCAGTCAGGAGAGGTATTCAGAAAGAAGAGGGATCACCATACTTAAGTAGGAGATGAAAACTAGAGTCCCCAATTCCCTGCTTATATATAGTGGTCTTGGCCCCTTTCCTGGATGCCCTGGCCAAGCAACAGAACTGGACATAGAATAGTACTTCATCCCTATATTATAGATGCAATTTTCAATTTTATTCTTTTAATGCATCTAAATTTCAACATGTCTGCTTCACTGCAGAACCAGCAACAAAATAAAAAGATTCATCCAATCCATGCTTTGTTAGACATCCATGCTCACTTTACTTATTGCAGTTTAGCTCAAGTTTCGTGAAGGACTATAGTCAATAACTACTAGTGGTGTCATGGTAACACCCCTAGTTGATTTCCCATTTTCAGGGTAGAATGAGATTTTTTCCAGCTTTAAAGCCTGAAAGCTGGGTGGGCTTTTTTCCAGCTCAGTGTGTTATCAATAAAGATGCAGAATATAGTTGGTGCTTCTTCCCTCTCCAACCCCCAGAGCATCATGTCTCAGGACCACCACTTGAGTGTGCTTTTCCTCCTAGACCCAAGCAAGCCTAAGGCAAAGGGTTAGCTGCCAAGGACAGCCTGATACATACCATCCGAGCTGGGGCAGAGTTCTGTCTTTGCCCAAAAACATCTTTTCCATCTTCAAGGGAACGGATACGCAGACAACTACGAGAAGCAGGCCTGGTTGGCTTCTTAAACTCAAAGGACTCCTTAATGAAAGGGAGCAAGACAAACATTTTATCAAACCAACGAAGCTTAGAGGTTGAAGTGCCCATTGCATAGAGATATTTTACAGCCCATCCCTCTTGAACTCAGCTCCCTGCAGTCCAAGGGAATAAGTAAATCTTTCAGGATATGTGCATTTCCAAAGGAAAGTTGTTATAATAGTGATTAATATAGGAGAATTAGACTCACTTCCTCTAAGTATCCTCTACAGTCAACTATCAGCCCTGCATCTATCAATTTTTCCAGCAAGAGTCCTGTCTAATCATTTCATAGGCAGCCAGATCTGTGCCTAAATCACTAGAATGAACGTGCTGTTGTGTGACAAGCTGCACCCTCCTCCCATTACTCCTAAGAATGACAGATGCTTCTGCAGAAATCTGAGCCCTTGTAAGATTTCTTCACTGATTGAATTCACAGCCAGTTGGTCTATAATGGAGTTGGATTCAACAGCCCCCAGACAAGTTCCTTAAAGATTTACTCATTCAGTTTAATGAAATCACAGATGTTTACAGTTTGATAATTACAACCTGATAGGGCAATTGTCTGGAGAGCCAGTAAGGGAAAGCCTTGAAAGTTAGAGGGATGACAAGGTAGTAGGTTTGGATTCTAGATCCTCAGTGAAGGTAGGATGCCCTAATTAGGTTAGGGCCCATCCCCCACAGATTAGTTTTGAGATAGTGACATCCCTAACAAAGAGCTGAAGTGATCCTAGAACAATCCTCCATTTTAATAGGGCACAAGAATTAGGGAGCATCCATCTCCCCTTCCCAGTTACCTTCACATCTACCCTCCTCCTACCCTCCTCCTATCCCCACCCCCACAACCTGTCCCCTCACATGCCACCACTCTTACCCTCACACCCACCTCCCTCCTCTTGATGTCTGCTGAATACCCATTCCATCTCTAAAAACATTTGTGAAGCAAAGCTTGTCCCTTCCACCAATAGAAGTTAATCCAACATCATATTGCCGCACCCACCTTGTCTCCCTAACCAGGTCTCAGTCATTCACAATCTCTTCATCTCTCTCCCCCTCCAGCTTCTGGCTCTCCCAGAACCATGCTGCCTCTGTAGCTGCGCTCTTACAGAGGGCTCTTCCCTTACCCAACCATTACAGATCAGACCCTGGTGAGGATGGGGCTTCTCTCCAGTTACGGCCACTTCCACTACCTCCCTCCTCTGATTTCAACATCACTGTATCTGGTTCTTCTCCCCCTATGTTACTGTCATTTACCACCCATCCAACTCCTCCCCATCAGCCTTCCTCTCCAATTTCAACTTCTGGCTCGCTTCCTCTCTTCTATCTACCACACTCATTCTTGGTGACTTCAGCTTCCATGCTGATAACCCATCTGACCCTCTAGCTGCACAATCCCTCACCTACAGCTCTTTATTCAACCTGGAGCCCTGGTTCAACTCTCTCACTCACCAAAAGGGCCATTCACTTGACTTGGTCTTCAAGAGGCACTACCCTCTGTTGCTGAGTTCCCTCTCTTCGATCATCACCTGATCTCTTTCAGCACCACCCATCAGCCCGTGCCCTCTCACACGGCCTTTCCGTGACTTCCAGTCTATCAGCATTGATGATTTCTAATCTGCTCTCAGCCCCCTTCTCTTTGTAAGATTGTTGTCCCTCACCCCCATCAGAAGAGCTCACCTCCAATATCTGTTTCCTACACTCCTGCTCTCATGTTGTGGAAAGTCTTCAGCAGTCTTGAAATCTTGTCCCCTCTTGGCTTCCATGACTGTCCACTCCTAGTTTTCCTCCTACCTCTCTAATTATGTCTTCAGCGCATCATTCAGGGGAGCCTTCTCATCCACCTTCCAATTTTTGTGGCTCTAGAGTGCTCTGTCTTTGGTTCCCTTTTCTTCTCCCCCTACATCTTATCACTGGGTAATCTCATCCACAAATTCAAATACCATCTTTATGCTGATGGCTCAGATCTACCTCTCTGCTCCAGCCCAGTCTCCTTTTGTCCAAGTTCAACATGGCTAAACGAGAGCTCTTCCCCCAACTGCCTTCTCAATAACTGTGCATGACAACACCATCCTGCCTGTCGCTCATGCCTGTAACATGGGCAACATCTTTGACTTGGACCTCTCTAGAGTCTCACATCAAGGCTATGTCTAAGTCTTCCCAATTCTTTCTGCATAACTTCTCTAAGATATGGCCTTTCCTGTCCATCCAAACAGATAAAACTCTCATCCAGACTTGCACCTTCATTACTGAAATGTCCTTTTTTCTGGTTTTGACAAATAGTGTTTCCTGGCTCATATCCATTCACAATGCTTCTGCAAAGATAATTCTCCAACTTACAGCTTTGATCGTGTCACCCTTTCTCAATCCCTCTACTGGCTCCCTCTTCTCTATCATACGAAACATAAGCTACTTGTCTCCATGTTCAAGACCCTTCACAACCTAACCCCCACTCTATCATCTGTCATTCAGTATTAACAGATTGACTCCTGCCTCCAATCAGCCCATGTCAGCCTTCACTGCCCACTTGCTAATGCCTCATGCTTGGGTGCCCCCCAGCCCCTTAAACATCTACAAATCCACTGCAGTGTTTTCCTTAGAATCCCTTCCAAGAGCTCTTTGCCACAATGCCTAAAAACTTGACAATGGCTAGACTAGACCACTACCTATTGGGCTGACCAACACTGTCTAGCTGTCTCTTGTACTCCCAAGTCTTTCTGTTTGTATCACTCTGTCGTCTTTTGTCTTAGACTGTAAGTGCTTTATTCTGCATTTGTATAGTACCTAGCACAACGGGGCTCCTAGGCATTATGGCAATACAGAAAGTGGAAAGTCAGCTTTTGCACCAGATAAGTGCAAATTCTGCAAGACAAACCACGGAGAAGTTTAAGAATGCCACAGTTCACCAAAATAAGAAGAAAGGCCTTACCCACCACATAAACCACTCATTACAAACCTACTCCCCAAATAAGGAGTTATCCCTACGTTTCAAGACCCATACTACCACAAGTCACAGCTTCCTGGGTATAGCTTCCCATATTACACTACTTCAGAGATGTGTAGAGTGACTTAAACTTACATTCTCTTTGTTGTCATCTGGTTCAATCAGGTGAAAAACATCACAATCCAATGAATCTGAGTTGTTCCTCTTCAGAGCAGGACTAGACCCCAGAAGCTTCTGCTGCAAAAGTGAGAGGGTAAATCCTTCTCAATATCAACCAGATCCCCAAATTTTGGGCAACTGAGAGGCCATGCTGACAGCTTGCCAAGGATGTAAGGGCTGCAGTACCCAAACTGGCACAAACTATGTTAAAGACAAGGGCTGGCCGTGGACACACAGTCCCTGGAGACAACAGGTCCCGGCATGTAATACTTTCACATAAAGCTGGTGACAGGCTGCCTTGTAGAACATAACAGATTACACTTTGATCCATTTCAAGACTATAGCCTATGACTTTCTATTATCTTAATTTTAAGCAACACCAGATTCTTGCGACTGGAAGATTAATGAGTTTTGCTGGATATCTGCTGATAAAAAAGTGGGTAGATAAGTAGCATAACACTTAATACTGAAAACCTCTTTGCCAACTCCTGAAAGACCAAAATCCCCCTCACTTACCGGGAGGGAACGTATTCTTCTGATGGGTAACTGAATACTGCAATGAGAACACAGACAAAAATAGAATCAAATTTTACTCTAACATTTAAGCTGAAAAGCTATTAACAGTAACTGACAACACAACTCAGATTTTTCACTGCAAAACTGAATTAACTAGTAGCATAATTTAACAGACCAACAGATAACTAATTAAGAAGGGAAGTTAAAATTAAAATTGTACTCACTTAGTAAGTCTGCCAGATTCTATAACTCTTTTCTCAAAGCTGAAAAAAGGCAGACAAAGGGCATTAGTTACCTTTATTGCTAATTCATAACCCAATATTTTGAACTTAGTGTTGTTTAACTCAATGTCATGGAAGGTTTATTGCTGCTACTTGTCCCCAGGTTACAAACTTGCGCACCTTAGGCTATGTCTACACTACAGCTTATGCCAGCATAAATGATGTGTGAATAAAGCACCCCCCCGAGTGACATACATTATGCCGGCATAAGCGCCGGTGTGGACAGTGCTATTTCGATGGGAGAGCTTCTCCCACCAACAAAGCTTCTACTGCTTGAGGGGGTGTTTTTTTATGCGGGCGGGAAAACCCTCTCCCATCCGCATAGAGTGTCTTTACCACACGCGCTGCAGCACTGTATGTATAGACATGGCCTTAAGAACCATCTTGCTCTTTGTTTCCTAGAGACTTATTGTCTCAGCTGGGTTGGAGGACTAAACGCAGTTTCCCCAAGGAGACTAGCTAGTGTTTCCTAATTCAGGATAGTATTAACAGCAGATTAGCCTAAATGGAAACCGAGCTTCTCAGTGAGAAATGGGACAGGGTGTGCCCAAGGACCAAATGTGTTGCTGTGGCCCAAGGACCAAGTGTGTCCAGAACCCCATCATCTCCTTTACCTGCAAGGTAAAGACATAACTGATTGACCATAGGTGGCAAACTCAAAACAAGCAATTGCTGTTAGCCGTCAGTTAAGGTATATGTACAAGCAAATAGTATTGCTGAGTATCTAATGAAAACTATAAGTTACATGCAAGTTAGGTGCAGCCCTCAGACTCCTAAGCAAGTTGCCAATGTGATGCTCAGAGTCTAGGGTCCTCAGAAGTACATACTTTGGTCTGGGCAACACATTAACTTAGACATAAGACTTAAGTAGTCTGGGCCACATTCCGTTGTGATAGAAAATCTAAAATCTCAAGCTGCAATGTGCCAAGACATACACTTCAAGAAGGTTCAGTGAGAAGAGCCCATTTTACATGTACTAGCTGTGGAAATTTCAGATCAAGCCTCCCATTAGCCCACATTTAGCAGTTAATAGTATAATCTAAAATGCCAGAAGTTTAGCATATTTTTACATACGTTTCTTCAATATCTGAGTTCAGGGGATCAGGAAAATCCAAACAGTAGCCTGTGAAAGACAAAAAGGGTTTTTACTATTGAAAATATAAAGTACAGGGCACCGTTAGCGAGGAATCTTAGATCTTCTCCCCGCAAAAGGTTACAGTGACTTGCTCAGCAGGGCAACTTTTTGCCATGCAGAGAGAGTTATAGACCAGGTCCATAACTCATCCTCTACTGGAAGCCCCGGGGTGGGGGTGGGGGGATTAATTATTGTTGCAGAGAATTATGCAAGTACATAGTATTAGTTTTCTCTTAAACCTGAATATTGCTCTTTATAATACAAGGCAAGAGGATGTCAAGCTTTCTCATTCCTTAGTACTTATGTGTGGATGAAAAAGTAACCTGAATCGGTAGATTCTGACGAGTCTGTTCTTTGTAGATTGTTAGTGTTCCTCGTTCCGAGCATTTGCACAGAATTCTCATACCGACTGTAAAGATTAAGAAAATTAGTTATTTTACTGAATGTTTCAGACAGGATCCACCATAATAGATTTAAAATATAGAAATACACAGTAAATGAGCTCAAATTGGAATGGCTACTCTTGATCAGTTTATGTAGTGGACAATGCAAAAGGTGCCAGTTTAACAGTCCTGCAAATTGAAGTTTTGAGTAATCATAGCAGACACAGTACAGGTAGAAGCAATACAATACTCCTGGGGGAATTCTGCGTCATTGCACATACAAAGAATTCCTGTCCCCCGCAAATTTCTTTGATTCCCCCACAGATAAATGACTTCTGACGGGGAAGCAAAAGGAAGCCGCAAGAGCGGTCACGCGCCTCTCCCCGGCAGCGCAGGGAGGTTGGTTCGGGCACCTGGAACAGCCAGTAGATACCTAAATCACTGTCTGAGGGGGAGAGGTTATACAGTTGTGTGAGAGAGAGAGAGACACACTGTCCCTCTTGCTCGCAAGTGCAGCTTGCTTGGCATGGAGGGGCAGGGCTTCAGGGTGTTTCTGAGGAGGTAGACATGGGGCAGGCTCTGTCCCCTGAGGCAGAGCAGAATGTAGCTGCCTGCCTGTTTAGTGAATTGTTCCCATTCTTTTTGTGAATTCCCCCAGGAGCATAAAGAAGGTGTAAACATTTTAAGGTTCCTTTGCATTGCCAGAGTGGTGTAAAGGACAGTGCTTATAAATGCTTATGGTGCTTTAGTGATTAAAACTGATCTAAATTTTTGACTGAAAAACTTTCCTATCAGAATGTGCTCCATGAACGGTTTGCTGCTGACCTTTCTGGATATGTTCAGTAGCCAATATACACTGTGAGTCTGATTCCCCAGCCCTCACTTGCTCTTCAGTTGCCTATGATGTAACACTGAGCATATGGATGCATATATTTGTTGACTAATAACTAGCAATAAGGAGTCAAACCTAGTTACATTACTGTCAGGCAAGGGGGTTTGAGGATTTCCTCCAATGCTCCCCACTCCCATTCTCCATCCACTGTATTGTAGTTTAAGTAAATTACTGAAATAATTGAAACCAGAGCAATTATATTCAGTTATTTTGACAAATAAAATATGCAGAATTTTGTAACATTGTGCGCAGAATTTATAATTTTTGGTGCAGAATTCCCCCAGGAGTAATACAAATTTCAGCACACTCCTGCCAACGTCTCAACTTAATGATGTGGGCTGGATTTACACCAATGTCCTGAAAGCAATTAAAAGGATTAAAAAATCAGGCCTAAAATCATGATAAATATATTTGGGGTTCTTTGCCTTCTGGTTTCCATGTCATTCAGATACACTTGCATCAAGATTAAGCTTTTCTTTGCATATATCAGAGCTAGAAACTATCTTATTTACAATTAAAGTTGAGATTCTCTTCTAATTTCATGCCTCCAGGAGCTGGGGCTTTGAAATAAACCCCAAATATCTTAAAACTTGAAATAACGTTGTGATCATTGGCAACATTGCATGTGTAATGGAGTACTTATTGTATGGAATGAATTTATAGGTATTATGTGGTCTATCAAAGAGCCATGAAGAGGTAGAATAGCGGCAGACAACCCAACCCAAATAATCTCATGTTTAATTCCTTTGTTAGCTGGAAGAGAATTGTGGGAGAAAATAATTCATCCCTGTGCAGAGGGCCATCTAAAAACAACGTTATACACCCTCCCCCAATCAGGTTTTAAGTAGGTTTTAAATGCTGTGTTGGTCTTGTGCTGCCCTATGCACAGGGATGAATTTTGCTCATATTGTGTAATTATTGACTAGTGACTAAATCACTATTTTTGCAATATTATTGCCAATACCTAACTCTGGGATTGGGGTAGAATAGGCCAAACCAACATATTGTGCAGATTCATCCCTGGTAAAAACTTACACCAGGGATGTACTTGGCCCTTTATAATTAATTCACAGTCTTAGTTATTTCAGTGCAGAGAAGGCTAGAAATATTGAGACAGTAATGGAGGAGGACTTTGCATGGCATGGGTAAGAGGCTACATGGTGCGGGGTGGAGGAAGGGCTACAGGATGCGTTCAGAAGGCTTTGGGAAGTGAGAGGGTGTGGTATAATAGAATGCAGGGTTTGAGCAAAGAAGATTGAAAGTGGAATGCATGGAATTACCAGTGCAGGGGACTGCTGGTATTGTTTGAGGAAGTCAGGGCGGGGGCAGAAGGCTGCCGGGGTCAGAGAGCCTGGAGAATGGAAATAGGAGCCAAAGAGAATTGAGGGGCTACCAAGATGTGATCATGTGGGCTGTGTGAGGAGGAAGAGAAGGCTGTAGGGACCAGATGGAGCCACCAGGGCAAGATAGGGGTTGAATAGAGACGCAAGAGAGGCATATGGAGAAGGGTTACAGGGATCTGGGAGCCCAGTTACTAGTAGCAATGAGTGGGGAGCTGGGGTGAGGAGCTGCAAGGCTTGGGTCATGTGAGCTGTGTGGGGGCCGGGTCATGGGGGCCACATGTGTGGGGGAGGTGGCAGCCATTATAGAGAATATGGAGATCGTGTGGCACCATGTGTGTGCTGTGTGTTGAAAGAGTGCACCAAGGAGGCCAGTGCCAGGAAGCTATGGGGTGGCAGGGATGAGTTCAGGGGGAATACATATAGAAGTGGTCGGCACCAGGAGGATGTGAGGGTTGCATGGGTGGGGTAATGGGGGCTGGAGAGAAGCAACAGGGAGCCACAATGGTGGTTACATGGGCAGAGTAACAGGGGCCATATATTGGGGAGATGGGCAGACACCAGAAAGCCACCAGGATTCACAGGTGTTGCAGGGATTGGGGATATAGGGATGGGGTCATGAGAGCCATGTGTCAGGGAGGAGGGAGGCAAAAGGGGACTCTGGAGGATTGCAGGGGGGAGTCCGGGGAGCCACATACGGGGGAGGGGATAGGTAACAGGGGACTAGGGAGGCTGCAGGAGCAGAGTCATGGGGGAGGCACCGAGGGCGGGAGGGCTATAGGGGCTGCAGGGGTGAGGTTATAGGGGCCAAATAGAAGCAGTCACAGAGGGGCTCTGGGGGCTGCAGGGGTGGGGTCCTGGGAACCATATGTGGGGGAGGGGAACAAGCACCAGGGGGCTATAGAGGCTGCAGGGTGGGGTCCTGGGGCAGGCACCAAGGGGGCTATGGAGGCTGAAGGAGTGAGGTCATGGTGGCCATGTGGGCCAGGCACAAGAGGGGAGCCATGTGTGCACCAAGGGACTATGGAGGCTGCAGGGGTGGAGTCCTGGAAGCCATGTACAGAAGAGGGGGACAGAAGAGATGAGGTTATAGGGGCTGAGATCCTGGGGGCACACACGAGGCAGCTCTCGGGTGGGGTCCTGGGAGCCATGGCGAGGGTGGGGGGGGAAGAGCACGGGCACCAGATGAGCTATGGGGGCAGAAGGGGTGGGATCCTCAGGGGCAGGCACGAGGCAGCTCTGGGGTGGGGTCCTGGGAACTATGTGGGGGGAGGGGAGCTGAAGGGGTGAGGTTATGAGAGGCAAGCAGGAGGCAGCTCTGGGGTGGGGTCCTGGGAACCAAGTGGGGGGAGGGGAGCTGAAGGGGTGAGGTTCTGGGGGGCAGGCACAGGGCAGCTCTGGGGTGGGGTCCTGGGAACCATGTGGGGGGAGGGGAGCTGAAGAGGCGAGGTTCTGGGGGGCAGGCACGAGGCAGCTCTGGGGTGGGGTCCTGGGAGCCACGTGGGGGGGGGGGCTGAAGCGGTGGAGTCATGGGGGGCTGCATGGGGGAAGGAGGAAGGCACCGCCAGGGGGACTCTGGGGGTGGCAGGGGCGGGGGTCCTGGCACCAGGGGGCTCGGAGGGTTGCAGGGGATGGGTACGAGGGGAGCAGGCAGCCGGGGGCTATGGGGCGGGGGGAGGGGCAGCAGGGCCGGGAGGGAGGCGGGGGGGGGCTGGCACGGCCGGTCTCACCTGTAGCCAAGGCCCTGCAGCTGCTTCATGGTGAGGCTGAGGCCGGAGACCGGGGAGAGCTCGGCGGGGAACAGGGACTTCACCACGCCGGGCCCGGCGGCCGGGAGCTGCGGCAGGAGGAGGCGGCGGCGGTGGGAGCTCGGCGGGGCAGGGCTGGGGGGCCCGGGATCCATGAGGCCGGCGTGAGGCGGGAGCGGACCCGAGCGGCTCCTGCTGTCAGCGCGACCCCCACGCTCTGACCCTCCCCGTCACCCGTAGAGAACAAACGCTGCGCCACCAGCGCGCGCGCGCGCTCTCTCGCTCTTTGCATACACCCGAAGCTGGCGCCAAACTTGGGCCCACCAATCAGAAGCGCTCTCCCCGCGCCTCGGCCCGCCCACTTCTCTGAGCGACAGCAAATCCGGTGAGTGAAAGAGAGCGCTAGCTGCGTACGACCAATCACAAACAGACTCTTTTCCTTTCTCCCCCCCCACCACATTGAACGTCAGAGACACTGACCAGTAGAATGCGACCCTTCCCGGCAGACGGCCAATCACCAAGTCTCATCACTTTACCCTGCCCTAGTCTCTAAGTGAAACGCCAATAGAATGCTGAGCAATCAAACCAGGCTTCGGCTTTTCTCCGCCTACTCAGCAGTTCTGACCAATCGAATAGAAGAGTCGGCAAGAGGGACGACCAATTGACACCAGCCGAATCTTCTTTCTTCCCGCCCCCTGGATTGTTTGACAGGAGATTCGACTACTAGAATTGCAGATAGACCCGTTGGGCGCTGGCGGGTTTTTTCGTTGACACTCGTATATAAGGGGCGTGATCAAGGGGTTAGCAACCGCGCTCTGCGCGCCTGGCCCCGCTCCCTTGGCACTACAAGTTCCAGCATGCAACGCGCCAGCTTGAGCCGCTCGGCCGGTTGGCTCAAGGTGGAGGGTTGCATGCTGGGTCTTGTAGTCTCCAGTAACCTCACATCAGCACCTCAGTAGACGCCATCACTGAGGGCATCATTGGGAGGGGAATGGGGCTGCAAGAGGGGGTCATGGGGTATAACCACCAGAAGGCAATGGGGCTGCACAGGCATCACTTGGGAGCATAAGCTGAAAGCCATGGGGCTGCATAGGTATCACTGAGGCCATAACCTGGACCCCAGAACCTCTCTGTCTGGTGAGACTGCCCAGGGTGGGAAAGAACCAGCTTGACCCTCAGATCCCAGGTGGAGGTCACAGGCCCGGCAAGGACAAAGCAGATCTTTCACTTTGTAATCTGAGCACCTGTGACGCCGAAATCAACTAGGCACAAACAGGGAAACACCCCACCGCCCTGATGATGTTTTTTACAGGGCAACTTTTCTGACTGTTTTTGAGAGCAATGTTCCCAAATCTCATGATTTTAGCACAAGTGGTGCTGGAACAATTTTAATAGTGGGGGTTCTGAAGGCGGAAACCATGTATTTGGGTTGTTGTTATTACTACTTCAAGACAGGAAGTTGTAGCCTATAGGACTAACCTGCTTGCTTACATATATATATATATATATATATATATATATAGGGCTACCATACGTCTGGATTTCCCTGGACATGTCCAGCTTTTCGATCTATAAATAGCCGTCCGGGGGGGATTTCTAAAAATCTAAAAATGTCCGGGATTTCCCCCGGTCAGCTATAAATAGATCGAAAAGCGGCGGCAAAGTGCCACTCGGCAGCCAAAGCCCCTTTCCGGCTCCCCCCATCCCCTGCAGCCTTAGCACGCCGTCCAGCCCGGCAGCTGTCTTCTCCCTCCTCCCCTCCCCTGAACGCTCCGCCCCCTGCTCCTCCCCCTCCCCTGCTTCCCGCGAATCAGATGTTCGCGGGAAGCCTGAAAAGAAGCAGGGGCAGGCGGGCAGCAGCAGGTAAGCTGGGGCGAGGGGGGGACGGCATGAGGAGGAGGGCTCCGGGGAGGCGCGGTGCGGTGCGGCTCCCTCTGGCCCCGGCCGACCCCAGTGGCTCCGGCTCGGCTTGGGCCCCAGGGCACCGGCCGAGCGCACCGGCCCGGCCCAGCAGCGCCGGCCGAGCACCTCTGGCCCAGCCCCAGCAGTTCCGGCCCCGACCCCAGCGGCTCCGGCCCCGGCTCAGGCCCCAGGGCGGCGGCCCCGGTTCCAGCCGAGCACGCCAGTCCCGGCCCCAGTGGCTCCAGCCCAGCTCGGGCCCCAGGGGAGCGGCCCCAGTTCTGGCCAAGCGTGCCGGTGCCGGTGCCGGCCCCACACCCCACGACCCCTGGCCGGAGTGCAGCCCGATTCCTGGGCATTTGTTAAAGCCAGCCCTGGTCAGGGACAGGGAGTGGGGGGTTGGATGGGTCAGGAGTTCAGGGGGTCCTGTCAGGGGGTGGGGAGCAATTGGATAGGGCATGGGAGTCCCGGGGGTCTGTCTGGGGGCAGGGATGTGAATATGGGGTGGAAGTGTGGATAAAGGTCGGGGCAGTCAGGGGACAGTTAGGGTTCTAGGGGGGCAGTTATGGTGGGGGGTTCTCAGGAGGGGGCAGTCAGGGGACAAGAAGCAGGGACGCTTAGATAGGAGGTGGGGTCCCAGGGGGCAGTTAGTGGCAGGGGTCCCAGGAGGGGGCAGTCAGGGGACAAGGAGCAGGGGGGGTTGGGGGTTCTGAGGGGGGCAGTCAGGGGGTGGGAAGTGGGAGGGAGTGGATGGGGGTGGGGCGGGGCTAGAGTGGGGCTCCTCCCCCCATCCTCTTTTTTGATTGTGGAAATATGGTAACCCTAATATATATATATATATATATATATATATATATATATTAAGTATTTGGTTTATTGTAATAGGTTTATAGATTTATATTAAAGTAAGTTTGGCTGTAATGCAAGAGACCTACAGGCCATATCGTGTATGTTAAGCTAAGGCAAAGTGAGCAGATCTGTATTAAGACCTTTTACTCCGAAAGCAAAGTTGACCTATAGCTTGTTACCTAAATAGATGAGTGCCCACGCCTATGTCTATGACCTTTTATCTAGACCAATGGACAATGGAAAATGGCATGGGGGGGTTGTCCCACAGACTTAACAAGTACACCACAAGAGACTGATGTGCATACATACCTGTCATCAATACGCACATACATACTAGCCTATGGGGTAAGTGTACCCTAACATTTCTGTGGGTAAGGAATGAAATTTGGGCATAAGAGGAAGGAGGTCTGGCATTTGTCCTATAAAAGAGGTAACCCACTTCAATAGAGGATCTCCATTTTATCTCCATTTCTCCATTCTTACTTTACTTCATCTCCATTTCTCACTATCTCCGTTCTCACTTTACTCTATGCTCATTTACTTTCTCCACTCTAGCTACGATGACTGCTACTATTTGTAGGCTATACTTGTTCTTCTTAAACGTTAAGTTTCAAGGGAACTAGGCTAACCTCGGTTTTCCTAAGTTTTATTCTTAGTTTGTTTATTTGGTTTTGATTTAAGTTTAAGTTAGTCAAGTAAACCCTAGTCAGCTTTATAGCTCAGCATTTTCTAAGCACTGCATCTCTCACTCAAGAATTGAGAAACCTGAACCTCACAGCTGTTCCTGTGTCTCTTACCACCAGGTTAGCAAGGAAGGGTGTGAGTATGTTAACCAAAGCTTTGTTGCATGTAATATACTATATTATCATATGTATCTTTTGAATAGCAGTAATGCAATTGTAACTTTGTAACTCTGGGTATTTTACCATTTACTTACTATTATTAATTTTAATAAAAAGTCTTTAAGACTATATCTGTCTCAGTGTAAGGTTTCAGAGTAGCAACCGTGTTAGTCTGTATCCGCAAAAAGAAAGCATGAACACTTACAAGAGGAGATAGATTCAAACTAGATACAATCAACTCCGGTTTGAATAAGGACTGGGAATGGCTGAGCCATTACAAACATTGAATCTATCTCCCCTTGTAAGTATTCTCACACTTCTTATCAAACTGTCTGTACTGTGCTAGCTTGATTATCACTTCAAAAGTTTTTTTTCTCTTAATTAATTGGCCTCTCAGAGTTGGTGAGACAACTCCCACCTGTTTATGCTCTCTGTATGTGTGTATATATATCTCCTCAATATATGTTTCATTCTATATGCATCCGAAGAAGTGGGCTGTAGTCCACAAAAGCTTATGCTCTAATAAATTTGTTAGTCTCTAAGGTGCCACAAGTACTCCTGTTCTTTTTGTCTCAGTGTCAGCTTCCTGTCATACCCCTGAGGGTCCTTTATAAATTCTGTGAAGTCTGATTCAGGACAAGAACTTTTATCTTCTGATCAAACAGATTGGCGAGCCTAAACCCATACTAATTAATATTATTAATAATTATTAATATTATTATTAAATAAAATAAAATTAATACATTAAATTCCCATATTATCCATATTAATATTATCAGTACACCCTAAATCAGGCTACAAAGTGCAGCAGCACCCCTAGTTCCAAGACCTATGCACAAGTCTCATGACATTTGGTGTTTTTCTTTAAAGCCCCAGCTCCTGGAGGCATGTGATAAAGTTAGACTAATATAATCATACTTAGTTTTTATCTCTGCTTTAATTAAAAAAAATGACAGTATATTGTTAGCCCTCCTGATTACAGAGAAAAGCCTCAAAATGTGACTCAAGTACATAACTAAAGGCTAAAACACTGGAATAAAAAGAGACCACGTATTATTATTATTTTTTATCTCCTGGGTTTTGGACACCTGACTCATGATTTTTTAAACATTTGGGGTTGGCAATAATGTAAGGGAGCGTTGAGGCTGGCGCCCGTGAATCGGAGAAGCACATTGGGAGCTTGTGATACTTCTGCCATAGCATCACACCTCACTGTGGTGATGTACAATACAAACACTGTTCACTAATGAAAGTGTGCGCTTGGGCTTTTGGAACTGGGAGCCCACATCCACAGCTGTTAAGTTTTCTATGTAATTTCTGATCAAAGTCAGACCTTTGCCAAAACAATAAACGAGTGCAGTGTGGCACCTGCCTTCGGGAAACATTTGCTAAAGGAAAATGATCAGCACCTAAAAAAAAAAAAAAAAGTCATTGCACGTAAGGAGTGGAAAATGTTGGTCCTGATTCTGACCTGCACCAAACTCAGTGCAGCTTGCAGGGAATAGGAGGGGAGAAGGAACCAAAGTTGGCTATCAGCAATCTCTGTACCCTCACCCCTTGGGTTCTAGTGCACTTACTAAAGATAAGCTGTATGCTATTTATGCCTCTTCCCCCGCCCCCCATTTTATATGGTAATTCCTGGAATGACAGCCAGAGATCAAGTGCAGGTAGGGAACATGTGGACAGGCCGAACCCAAATGGGAGCAACATATCTGGAAACTCCCCTACTGTTCTGACTGCAGGGAGAACTGCCAGGACTGGTGCTTCTGAACCCTGCCCAGCTAGAAATGAGCTACATGTCCACACGGTGTAAGGAGAGCTTCTGATAGCAGTCGAATCTCACTGTGCACATGTGCATTCACGTGGGTGACAGGTTGCTCTGTGCAAGGTGTGCGAGAGCAGCTTCAACACATTGTTTGACCTCAGGACCCATCAATGAATGAACAGTGGCCAGAGGCCATATCAGTGCAACAAGGGCATGAAGGGCAACCAGAGTACCCAAAACTCAACGTGCACATGTGGATCCACATGGGGGAGAGGCCCTGACAGTGTGCCCAGTGTCAGAAATGCTTTAACGGCAGTCCTACCTCACTGTGCACCAATGCACGCATACGCACAAAGGTGAGAGCATGTCATGAGCCAGCGGCATGTTGGCAAACTCTCCAACCTGACCATGCCCCAGGGAATGCACAGCAGGGAGCAGCTCTACAAGTGCATCACATGGAAGAGGAACTTCACCATCCTGTCCATCCTCACCATGCACCAGAGGGATCACATGGGAGAGAGGCCCTTCCAGTGCATCCAGTGCTTGTGGCGCTTCAACAGTCCAACCTGGCTGTGCACCTGAAGGCTCACAGAGGAGCTGGCCATGACATGTGCAGGCCCAGGAAAACTCCCTTGGAGAGGGGGTTGAGGGTGGGGACGAGGTCTGTTGATGGGGTCAGCCCTAGGCACCTGCAGACCCTGCGACCAGCTTCAGTGCTCAGGGATCCCTCCACGGAAGTTTATGTACACCTTTTACAATGTCGAGGAGCCCACGTAGGATGCTGTATTAATGATGAGAGGGTAGAAAATATTGTTCCTATTGCCCAATCCCTAACTCAAGATAGACTTCCTCCCGACCACACCCAGCCTGCTCCCAGGAGCTGTAGACAATAAAGCAAACACTGGACACAAGTATCTCTGTGTATGTCCAGTCATTCCTGGGCTATAAACACTGCACAGGGGATGTCCCATACATCTTTGGGACACAGGACATCAGAGCGCAACCATGTCTCCTTGTAAATGGGATAACATACCCTCAGACTGAACTCCTTTGGTGGGTGAGAGGATTTTTTAACTCTTAGGTTGCTGCTATGTTCTAAACTCCCGGAGAAATTTGTTTTTAAGACATCTCACCTGTTTGGCCACCTGCTCCAATGAGTTAATAGACAGTCACTCTGTTTCCATTCATAACTTCAGTGACTAGAACATTTCTTTCTTTCTTTCTTTCTTTTCTTTCTTTCTTCACTATATGTATAAGAACATAAGAACAGACCAATGGTCCATGTAGCTCAGTATCCTGTCTCTGACAGTGGTGAATACCAGGTCTTCAGCGGGAATGAACAGAACAGGGCAATTTTGAGTGATTCATCCCCATTGTCCAGTCCCAGCTTCTGGCTGTTGGAGGTTTAGGGACACCCAGAGCATGGCGTTGCATCCCTGACCATCTTGGCTACTAGCCATTGATGGATCTATCTTCCATGAACTTATCTATATCTTTTAACTTGGTTATACTTTTGGCCTTCACAACAACCCCTGGCAACAAGTTCTATAGGCTGACTGTGCATTGTGTGAAGAAGTACTTCCTTTTGTTAGTTTTAAACCTGCTGCTTAATTTAATCAGGTAACCCCTAGTTCTTGTGTTATGTTTCTGGAATTGTAGCTTTAGTGTGTGGGTGTCTGTCCCTGTTTGTCTGTCCAGTTGGTTCTCTTTTGCATCCATGACTGAGAAATCCAAGACCTGAACCACTGTCTTTCGATACCTGGACAAACAGGACTTATTTTCCACCTAATGGGCTAAATGACTGGGGTCATGAAGAGCCAGGTGCCTTACACTGCACAGTCCATCATGGCCCAGGTCCTAACTAGGCTGGGAAAGCCCATGACTTTCTTGGATGTCTATGTACCTAAGCAGCGGGAAAACAAATGCCCAAAGTCTCCCTATCAATGATCATCAGCGTGGGCTGTCTGATTCCTGTCATGCTCTCATTCCAGTCTTACTATGATGACCACAATCACTCTGCACAGTAAATGGTGTACAGAACAATAAGTGGTGTGATTTTTTTAAATTTCCCATGATAAAGTCTCACTGCTCTCAGGGGGTACGCAGAGGTTTTCCCAGGAGTACATCAAGTCATAGATATTTGCCTCGTGTTACAACATAAAAAGCACTAGCAAAGTCAGTACAAACTAAAATTTCATACAGACAGTGACTTGTTTATACTGCTCTATACACTATACACTGAAATGTAAGTACAATATTTATATTCCAATTGATTTATTTTATAATTATATGGTAAAAATGAGATCAGCAATTTTTCAGTAATAACGTCCTGTGACACTTTTGTATTTTGATGTCTTATTTTGTAAGCAAGCAGTTTTTAAGTGAGGTGAAACTTGAAGGTAGGCCAGACAAATCCGACTCCCGGAAGGGGTACGGTGGCCTGGAAAGGTTGAGAGCCCCTTGTGCTAGAGCATAAAGCCAGAGCCTGCAAGGTGCCGAGCCTCCTCAATGACTTCTTTGTGACCCAAGAGCTACAATTACCGACATCAGCCACTAGATGGCACTTTCAAACAAAATACACAAAGTAAACACAGTTGCCAATTTTCATGAGGTAAATAAACACCCCGACTTTCACAATAAGCCAGAAATCAAGCGAATCCCATTTCAAAACAAGGCCAAAACCAGCCAATCCCTGAGAACCCCAATACTCTATGTGACTCGATCCCCCCGGCGTGCAGCCTGGGGCTGTGGTGGGCCTGCTGTGCACCCCTGACTCTCTCCCCCCTTGCCCCTCTTGCCCCTTGCCCCTGCTTGCCCCTGCTTGCCCCCCCTTGCCAGGAGCCGATTAAAAAAAAAAAAGAAGCAACAAGCTACAACAAGCAACAAGCCAAAAACTAGCCAACAAGAAACTCACAAGCCAATTAAGCCAAAAACAAGCCCAATTTCTGCGTTTTTTTCCACGGGTTTGGCATGTCTGTGAAATGAAATACAGAAAAGCTTCTCCAGTTGGGATAGTTAATCCACCTCCCCGAGAGGCGGTAGCTATGTCGGCAGGAGAATTCTCTGGTGTAGCGCTGTGTACACTGGGGGTTAGGTTGGTATAACTATGTTGCTCAGGAGGAAGGATTTTTCACACCCTGGAGGGATGTAGTTACACCGAGGTAAGTTTCTAGTATAGACCTTTAGATATACAGCCTCAGCCCTCTGCAGATGGCACAGGCCCATGTCACTGATGACCAAGTTGATGGGGAACTGAATGAAAGTGGCTTGATTTGTTCAAAGCATTTTCAATCTCAAAGAGCTGACAGACAAGTTCCAGATGCACAGTTTGATTTTTTTTTTTTACTATAGCTACAAACCAGTTAAAAAGCATAAGCAGAGAAGGCGAGAGGGAGGTCTAAAATAATATTGGGTATGCACTGGGGGCCTGTGAAAGGAACCAGATTAGCAACCCTAGAAACTGACAGACAATCTGTGTGCATAGCCCAGGCAGCAGCACCACCTACTTCCCCTCATCCCCGCCCTGCTGACATGCTTCAGTCCTGCTCCTGAGGGGACCACATCTTGGACTGAAAGGCTAATTACATCTCTATGCCTCATGGAGTCTTTCTATCTATTGCATGTACTTATCTGGCCTCCCATCACTGTTATCTTAGCACTTCATAATCTTTAACATATTTATCCTCAGAACTCCCCCGGGGAAGTAGGGAAGTACCATTAGGCCTGTTTTACAGACGGGGCACTGAGTGACTTGCCCCAAAGGAAATCTGTCGCCGAGCAGAGTACTGAACTCAGGTCTCCAGTTTGCATCTTAGCCACTAGACTCTCCTTCCTCTAGTCCTTCGCCTTTAGAGCCAACTCTGATGGAAGCTGGTCCACTGATATTTGGCCCATCAACTCATTTTGCATAGGCCACCAAACAGCCATCAGCGGGTGACGTTACTGATGCAGTCGTGATTCAAGCCAGTGACATGGAGGCTGAAGAGTACCATGTCCATTATCAGTTCCCTGAGACACCCAGGCTCCCAGCAGAATGACCTGTACATACAATATTGGTGTCATCTTTGCAGTAGCCAAAAATTTCCCCCCATAATTAATTTACTAAACCACCTTAGTCTCATGTGACTCTCTTATTCCTTCTCCCCCGATGGATGTAGAGAGACACTCTGGGGATGGAGTATCTTGTGGCAGCTACTTCACTGTTCTCTAACTCAGCGGTTCTTAACCTTTTTCTTTTTGAGGCCCCCTCAACATGCTATAAAAACTCCACGGCCCACCTAGGCCACAACAGCTGGTTTTCTCATATAAAAGTCAGGGCTGGCGTTATGGCAACTGCCTGGTGCCCCATGCCTCAGGGGCCCCTGCGAAGCTAAGTTGCTCAGCCTTTGGCTTCAGCTCCAGGTGGCGGGGCTCAGAGCCCCAGGCTTCAGCCCCAGGCAGTGGGGCTTTGGCTTTCTGACCTGGGCCCCAGCGAGTCTAATGTTGACCATGCTTGGAGGACCCCCTAAAACCTGCTCGCGACCCCGCAGGGAGTCCTGGTTGAGAACCACTGCTCTAACTGAAACTGCAAGGAGAATTTGAACTCACTCTCAGACATTTCGAAGGTACCCATTGCCAAGATAGCTAAGGGCAGATCTACACTGAAACCCTTCATCGGCACAGCTGGACCGATGCAGCTGCACCACTGTAGCACTTAGGTGAAGACGCTCCTATGCCGACATTAGAGCTTCTCCCGTTGGTGTAGTTACTCCACTTCCGCAAGAGGCGGTAGTTATGTTGATGGGCGACGCTCTCCCGCTGACATAGTGCTGTCTACACGCGGGTTAGGTCAGTATGATTACGTTGCTCAGAGGTGTGGATTTTTCACACCCCTGAGTGACGTAGTTATACCGATATAAGTCTGTAGTGTAGACCTGGCCTAAGTGCCTATGGGAGTTAGGGAAGATGTAATTACTCCAACTGAAAGTTTGCCATGACACCACTACCGGCACCCATACACCTGCAAACCATGCCAAGAGATCTTTAATGACCACCATTAATCAGGACCTCACTTTATCCAAAGGACAGCACCTGCTGGGCCATTGCTTCAGTACTGTCCCCAAGGAGGGAGTACCACCTGCTGAATCATTATGTGAGGATCCATGGGACTAGAACCTGGGACAGCTGATGTTCCCACATCGCCACTGGGAGGCCATGCAGCATTATATCCAAGAAGCACTGTGCAGATTAGGTGCAGCAGGAAGTACTGCCCAAAAGGACCAGAGTGACAGCACCCTGTGGCCTTCTGATTGGCCCATGCTCACTATTTAACCCTGGGGAGTGCCCCAGGAAGTTGTCTGGGCAACCATGCAGACTTCTGGATTGCTGTGACTCTTGACCTGACCTCGCCTGCTGATCTCCATTTTCTGCCCCTAACCCTTCTGATTCCAGTCTAGTAATGATCTCTGATCTCCGACTCCGGCCTGACTCTTACCTATTGAGCCCGGCTCTAGGGATTACTCTGATCCCTGCTCACTGATCGCCACCTCATGGCTGTTCTTGATTTGTGAAAACCAGCCCAGCTGTGACTGTTAGGCCAAACCACCTACACCCTCGTCCCTTACACACTATTCAAAATGACCATTTAGGAAGTCAGAATTAAAACAGGCTTGAATACGTCTGGATGGAGCGCAATCCAGACTAGAAAATTCTCACCAACAATTACTTACCCTTTTTTTTTTTTTAAATCCACCATTCCTGTCATTGAAGTACCACTGACTTAGCACACCTTACTTTAACTCCTTCCATGCAAAGAAAAAATACTGGGCTTTTGCCCTTTTGATTGTTCATCTTTATGATGTATATAGTGGGCCAGTAAAGTTTTCTTTTACATCAGAAATGTAGGTCTTTACCCTGGGAGACTCTATGGCTGACTGGAGAACTACAAGATTTATGATACTAGAGAAAGGAAAGGAAAGGAAAGATGATTAATTCAGAAGGGAAGGGATTTTTATTCACTCCCTTTAGAACTCTGTTAATTTTTTGTTTTTCTTAACCTTTTTTTAGAAAAACCATTGTTGCAGGTAACTTGCCCAACGTCTCAAATAGATGTAAATCATGAAGGCTCAGAACCCACAGAGTGCCCTAGAAACAGGATTTGCAACCCCCTCGCAGTAGGAATTAAGTTTGTCTCTCTCTTGTAACAGGCTGCAGCAATTCTAGGGACAAAATGGCTGCTGTCACTGCAAAAAGGCAGAGTTCTTAGGCCAGGCTCCCACTTGGAAGGCTTTGCTGGCGTAAGAATACTGGTGTCTTATACCAGCAAAGCGCTCCTAGTATGGACAGCTTATACTGGCAAAACTGTGCCTTGGTTGGCATAGATGACTGTAGCCCTTCCGAGCGACATAACCTATAGTTAAAGCTAAGATTAGGTCATGAAAGTCACACAATCTGTGACATTTTCTGTTTCCACCGTGGGATGGCAGGGCTGGAACTGTCAGCCATCACGGGCCCCTGCAACTTTCAGCTGCTGCAGGGGGCCACTGGAGCTCTCAGCTGCCACAGGGGGTGGGGGCCATGCAGCTTTCACTACTGGGGGGACCCCAGAGCTGTCAGCCGCAGTGGTGGTGGGTGCTGGACCTCCATCCCTCCTCTCCTGCAGCAGGGCTCCGGCTCAGTCCCCTGTTGTCACAGTTATTTTTAAAGAAAGTCTGGGACAGGTCATGGGATTCTGTAAATTTTTATTTATTGCCCAAGACCTGTCCCTGTCTTTTACTAAAAATAACCGTGACAACATCTTAGCCTTACCTATAGTGGTAAAAGTGCACATTTGAAAGTATAGCTGCAGTTACACGACGGGCTTTTGCCAGCACAGCTATGTGGGTCACAAATTACACCTCATCACACCCCGGACTGACATAAGTGTGCTAGCAGAGTGAAGCTATGAAGTTTGTGGTGAAAACCTGGCAGAGACACTTAAAGGGGCAGTAGAGAACATCCAGTAGACACCACAGTTTTATGGCAATACACAAAGGAGATGATCCAGCCCAAGGCTATGGGTAACGAGTGCAGAGGAACTTACTGCAATGAGAAATAAAAGCAGATCATTTCCGAGCGTTTGATTAGCTAGCGTTATTTTAATGAATCCTCTCTTTCTCCAGCTGCAGCCAAGTGTGCAGGAGTTCTCATGTGAGAGCCACTGTTAGAAACTTGATACCATCAGGGGCACATCTGGATGCATGCTTCTGGGGACCAGAGCCAAAAGTAAGGGAAGATTTTCTCATTGAAAGAGGCAGAGAAATTGAAGATTTGGGCCATGTTCTCTGCGTTGTAAAAGGTCACTTGCCCCTCTTCGTAGTCCAAGTGAACTCGAATCTTCCTGGGCTTCTCGTCAAGTGAGAGAGGGGTCGGGGGGAAAGTGAGAGCTGCGTATTGATGATCCCAGCCCAGACGTACAGCCCAAATCCCTTTCGTCTGAAGTGTTGATGGCCTGTTTCTCTCCACAGACTCTCTGGCAGCCCCCACAGCCCAGCCATCCCCATCTCCGACCTCCAGTTCCCAATAGTGTCTCCCTGTTGTGAATCCCTCAGAGCCCAGGACACAGGGGCTCGACATGAACCTCTTGGGATTGGCAGGCACATCCAGCCGCCCCGCTCCGAGTCTCACGCTTTTCCCATCCTCTGACAGGATGAGGTGGGGATTTGCTGTTTCCGGATCCAGAGTCACGTTGACTAGAGAATGATGCAGATACAGAGAGAGAGAGACACACACACAATCAGAGAGAGGCAGAACCCATTTCTAGGTCAGCTCTGGAGCAAATCGGTGAATCTCCTTCCTCCAGAATTAAATGGAGTGGGGAAGGCAGGAGGAATATTCATGGTCTAAGCCAAGAACAGGAAAGACTCCTTCCACTGGAGCTAAATCAGGAATAAAAACCATGGGCGGCATGTGACGCATGCATTTGGGGAGGCTAGGGTATGAGTGCTGGAAATGGGAGGGGCCACCGATGCCCAGACCATGGCCCCGCCCCCTGCTCCACCCCAAGGCCGGTCCCTGCTCAGCCTCCTCCCCCTGAGGCCCCACCAACACTCCACCTCCCTTTGCCCCAGGCCCCGCTCCCACTCGGCCCCCTCCCCCGAGATCCCTGCCTGCTCCTGCCTCTTCGCCCCCTCCCCTGAGGCCTCACCTGCCTGCTGAGGAGCGGCGGGCGGGGCCTCGGGGAAGGGGGCGGAGAGGCACAATTGGCGGGGCCTCGTGGGAAGAGGTGGAGCGAGGGCGGGAAGAGAAGCAGCGTGGGTGGGGCAACAGGGGAAGAGGACAAGTGGGAGTGGAGCCTCGGGGCGGAGCACGAGTGGGGTTATGGCCCAGGTGCCCTTTCGGTGGTGGCGGTGCTCCAAAGACGGCAGGCCACCTCCAGAGGGAGGTGCACTGAATCCTGTTTGGGGAGGCTTAGCCTCCCCTGGCCTCTTATATCTGCCACCCATAAATAAAACCACATGGATGAAATCCTGGACCCACTGAAACTAATGGGAGTTTTGCCCCATGGATTTAACCCCATGAATGCAATTGGCTTTAGCTTCAGCTGATCGTACGTTGGACCATTTCCAGTCCACTTTGGATTCTATTTGTTACCCCATAGCCCGGATGCACATGGGACTTGTCTCAATTTCTGTTTCAACCCTGGCATGGCAGTGGAAGAGACACAGGGGCAGTGAGTTCCCCAGTGACTTTCTGGGCTATGCTTTTCTGGAGAGAAGCACCATTTCCTTGACCAGCGTGGACAGGGATTTTTATAAGCAGGGATATGCCTGTATCCCTGGCGTTTTTGGGGTGGTAATGGAGGGAGCTGTTCAAAATCCCAACCTAGATCTAAATTCTGGGGCTGTCTCCTGTTGCTGTCCTGGCCTTAACCAAACCTCTGGTTCCAAACATTTTTGAATTTAAAGGTGTTGCATATCCAGATCAGGCCTATTTCTATTTCTAACTGGGCTAGTATACACCTCTACATAGACTCTATGGGGTATGTAGATCCTTATCTACTCTGGTTTAGGAGAAGATGGTAGAACATCATGTTTAAAAAACACCGTTGCTGCTACAGCGGTTTCAGTTCTACTGTGGACAGGGCCTAAATACTAAGGAGTCAGCAAAGGTAACAGATCTTAGGATTACAAAAAAAGGTCTGTTCTTAACTTGGGTTAGCTAACCTGCGTGAGCTCATGGGTTACAATAGCAGTGAAGACATAGCAACTGAGCTTGTACCTCAGGTTAGCAGCGTGCGCTAAAGCCCACAGGTATAGAGAGCCAGGGCTTACAGTCTGTCTTAATAAAACTCAGCTGCCGCTAACTCCGAGGTAGTTTCTATAAAGTAGTGACCACCTTCTCATTGGGCTGCATCACTTGGCCATCTTATGTTTATCTAGTCCAGCCCTGTTTCGTACTTTTCATTACACTTACAGTTCCTCAGCCCCTCCTTTTAAACCACCACTCCAGCAACAACTAACACAGTCACAGGATGGCACCTGCATGTCTTCAGGGGTTCATACAGCTGTTGGAGACAATCTCTTCTAATGGTGAAAACTTCTCTTTGGTTTCAGTTGCCTCTTCTCCAAGAAAATCCAGAGGGAGCAGAGATGATCTGAACCAAAATTGTGGATCAGAGCACCCTTCAACTTTGTGTACATTACGAATCTGGATCCTAATCCAAAAGTGCCTGTGAGGATATGTGAGCTGTTTCTTTAAGAGCCCAGTTCAACAAATTGCTTAAGAACGTGCGTAACTTCAACCACCTACCTAGTCCTGTTAAAGTTACATGTGTTTAATACCTTGCTGACTCTGAGTCAGAAGGGAGAAGGAGAGAGGGACGGTGTAGCTTTAGAGCTTATACTGTTCTGAATAACATTCCCTGTTCAGTGTTAGAAGACAGCAACTTTCTGGGATTCTTTACCGTTGTCACCGGACAATGCTGGGCATGTATTTCTATAACAGGCCTAATCACAACCGAGATCTGAGTTCTCCCCATTCGCTGCGTTCTAAATCCACATCCGGACATTGTGGCCTATGCCCATCTCTGCAATGGAGAAGTAAGTACCATTCTAGTGCCTCATTTTAGAAAACCTTCGCCTCTTATTTGTTCCCAGGAGTGACAGAAACGTACCTTTTTCTTTATCCAGCTGAGCTCGCAGATTCTCTAGATGAAGAAAAAGGAGACAGGGATGAGATCTCATGCACACCAGTTCTCATAGCACTATTCCAGATGTGCTGTCAGCACCAAATCCTGAGTATAAAGTGGTTTGAATTTGTGCAAAATGTCACAATCTCACACCGATCTGGCCTCCCGTCAGTCATTCATCATATCCAACAATGGCATTGCACACCCTTCAGCCACGTCACCAGGAGGGACAAAATCACCCCAGCACACCGGGTTCTCTAACTTTCCAGAGATATGCAAAGGGGCACATGCCATGACCCTACCTGGGGCCACCCCAGAGATTCATGGATTTGCAGGATTGAGCCAGATTTTGGAACTTCGCTACATGGTGCCTGGCGTGATGCCATCACCCATGGTCACTCTGGCTGGTGCAACAATCCCTAGTAGGCTATGTGTGTGTGTGTCTTTTCCTGCTGGTCTTTGTAGCACTGTGGTAGTAGCACGATTGTCTCTAGTTAGAGGGGACGGAAGCCAAAATTTGGAACAACCCTCCTCCCACCACCCCCAAGTACACCCCATGGCTCCCTTCCTCCCAGCTCCCACCGAGTGCTCTGTTATATCACCTCCCAAAATTGTGGATACCCCTCTCTGCCCCTTCATGTACAGCAAACACATTCAGTTCCCAGAACCCTTTGCACTGGCTGCAGTGAGACTTCACAGAACTCTGGAGCGGACGGAGACTCATAGGTGCCAACAAGGCATGACAGAGTAGAACCAAGGGCAGACACACTTCTGCACAAGGAATCAGCTGGCAGAGTTTTTGTAGCTGAAGATGGTTCAGGAGCGGTGAGGAAGAAAGCTAAGGTCCAGTGAGAGACGTGGTGGGGACCCATAAATGACAAAAAACAGATGAGAAAGAGTGAGATGGGGGAGGGGGACAGAGGCAAAGGAGCAACAGTGTAAGGGGCACCATGAACCAGAGAATGGGGTAGAAGAGAGACACAATGGGTCCCTGGGGAGACAGGACTGGAGACATCACCCACAAGGTCACTTTGTTTTACCTTTGAACATGGCCAGCACCCCCATTACAAGGTGATTATTTTCAGAGAAGTCGCTGACTCTCTTCTTCAGCACGGGAGAAACGGGCTCTGGAGTTGGGACCTTCACACACTTGCACCTAGGAAAACACACATATCCTGAGGTCTAGTCTACACCTTAAACTTAGGTCAACCTATCTTCATCACTCAGGGCTGTGAAAAATTTCATGCCCTGTGCAATGAGGTTAGGTTGACCTATCCCCCACTGTGGATGCAGCGAGATTGATGGAAGAATTCTTCCGTCAACCTCGCTACCGCCTTGTGAGGGGCTGAATTTACTACAGTGATGGAAACCCTCTTCCATTGCTTTACTTAGTGTCTATGCTCCAGCAGTCCTGCAGCAGCGCTTGTAGTGTAGACACACTCTGAAGCGCGTTCACCTAGCTGTCTAATCCCAAACTCTCCATCCGCCCAGAAAGAATAAGGATCTCAACCTTCTGAGCCCCATCAACACCCTAACATGGACAAGTTCATCTAATCCGCATGGCAATTATAGAAATAGGAAGGGCAGCAATTACACTGAGAATCTTACTACCCCCCTTTGAACTATTATTGTTATTCAGATTACAGAGGTGTCCAGATAAAATCAGGGCCCCTTTGAGTTGGAAGCAGCACAAACTCACAGCAAGAGAGAATCCCTTTCCTGAAGGGTTTAGAGTCTAACTAGACAAAAGCACAGGGAGGGGAAGTGACTGCCCAAGGTCACCCAGAAGGTCAGTAGCAGAGCTAGGACTAGAACTCGGCTCTCCCAAAGCCTGGTTTAGTGCCCTGTCCAGTGGGGAGTTAACACCTCATTTTACACAAGGAGAAAGAAAGGTACTTAGAGGCTGAAAGCCTGATTTTTCAGAGCTGCTGATCAACCACAACTCTCACTGACTTCAACTGGCTGTAGGGGACTTGTCTCACACCGCTCGGTCTCACCAAATGCAGAGGAGCCATTTAGTATTATTTTAACAATGTAAAACAAAACAAAAAAAAGTGGAGTTTTTATCAAAGTACCATTCCCCTGGCAACCAAAACTCAGCCCCTTTGTACAAGTGACCGATATATTAAATACAAAACATCCCACAGCTGCTGCATGCTGGGAAGTGGGGTCTTCAGGACTGTTTCCAAGACTTATCTGAGCACACTATGGTGGGAGGGAGAGCGGGAATGAGCCCAGAAGGTACCTGCTCAAGGTGCTGCCAACGTCCTAGAAGGGAAAGAAAACAGATGCTCAGTTCACGTGCCACAAGAAAGGAGGGTCGAATGCGGCTCCCCGCTATACCAGGGCAAGTCAATGGGGCTATGTTGGTGAATCCAGCCCAGCATGTTTTCTGCTAGGGGGATGAATCTGTGTTTGCAGTTTGAGTCCCATCTGCAGGTCTCCACAATGGGGAACATTAGATTTCTGGTAACTTAGGCCCCCATCCTACAGTTGACTCCCCGTGGGCAGATGCCTGCTCATCAGTGAGGCTCTATGAAGGTGAAGGGGTCTGTCTGCATGAGTTTCACTGCAGGATCGGCACCAAAATCAGAAGCAAAAGGGAGGCTTTATTTGATTCCCAAGGATGGCTCCCTCATATTCTCATCTCCATAGCCCCTCTTTCCCTGCCTCTTCCCACCTCATCAAGATAAGACTCCTCCAACCGTTCCAGCCTCTTGCGGCAAGTGCTGTAGGACCACCCACCTCTTCCCCCGCCTCATACATCAAGAGGCGCAGAAGCCTTGCGCTCCCCTCTCTTCCAGTCATGACACCGTTGATGCCACCTCCCTGCATGCAGCCCCTCTGGGCCCCTTCCCAATTCTTCTCCATAGTCAGCCTCAGATACCGAAGTGCTCTGTGTCCCTGGTCTGGTTGGAAGTGAAGGCCAGGGAACTTCCTCTAAGGATGGGATTGGTTCCTCCTACAAGTCCTGACCTGACCCATCTCCCAGCAGCCAGAAATCTTCCCTTCATGCCTGTCTACCTAGTGACTTACTGGCTTTCTCTGAACCCAGGAAATGAGCCAGTTCCCAGGTGACATCCCAGATGGGAATTAAATAGTTAAACATTAACCCTTTGGACACCAGGTACTTTCTGAAGCCCCAGAGACTGTTTGGAGTTTCTCCTCATGGGTAATTTTTCTCCATTTCTATTCAAGATCATTCAGAGGAAGAAACGCTGCCTCTGTTTACATATAATCCAGAGATGCACTGACACCATCGAGTTCAGTGTTTCAGCCTTACAGTCAGTATTTCAGTTATCCCGTGAGCTCTGAGTCCTGGACTCCAGTATCCCAGAGCTGGGGTTCAATAGCTCAGGAGTCTTTCCTCTTTGCACAGGGTCACAGGGTACGTACAGTGCAGCCTCACCTTAAGGAATTCTGTCGCCGGCTGGGAACATTTCCTTTGTATCTCGCTGATCAGTTCGTTGAGTAGTAACGTTTTCTCTGACACTTTGGTGACATATTCATTCCGCCTCCTTAAAATCTCCTCATCTAGCACTTCCAGCTGCGCCAGAAGAAGGCACTGTTGTTCACTCAGAAACTCATGCAACTGCTCAAATTCCAACAGAATCTTCCGTCTCTCCGATTCTGTCTGTCTCTGCAGGGAACAGATATAAAGAGGGGAGGGGCATGTCGGTATTACAGGTGGAATCTTTTCACTCTCCATAAATCCTTGTGTGTGTGGATGTGGCAGGTGAGACAGAGTTGGGGGTTGGAAGAATAAACCTTACAGTGAGAACGAAGGACAAAAGAGTCTAGGGGATAGGAGATTGAGAAGTGGAGTAAATCATAACTGAGTCAGTGGAGAAGACAGCAGGAAGAGTGGTAGAGAAGCCACTGGAGATGACAAGAGGACCTGGTGCGTGTTGTTGAAGGAGATGAGGTGGTGGCAGGACAGAAGAAATGGAGCTGAGAGATTAGGGAGGAAGCAGTGTTTAGAGAAGACAAGGTCAAGTGAGTGGCCATTTGTCAAAAAGGAGATCCAAAATAGGGATGAAGGTCAAAGGAGAAGAGGAGGGGGAAGCTAAGAGGTTGGGCTGGACATCAGTATGGAAGCTGAAGTCCCCAAGGGTGAGGATGGGACTGTGAAGAGAGGAAGAGCCAGGACTCAAAGTTAAAGAAGGTGGCCAGGGAGGCATTGCGGGGGGATGGGGGGCCAGTGGTTGTCAGTAGAGGAGGCCACCATCGGGGAAAGCGTCTATTGAAGCCGTGTCAGAAGGGACATCTGATTTTATGTGGGTGCCAGGAGATGAAGAGGTCATTGCAAACCGACCTTTTTGGAGATGGAGTGAGCCTTCCAGGGAGAACAAGAGAAGGAAAAGAGGGAGGTTGTGAATGGGAGCTGAGATTGAAAGAGAGGATCCAGAGGGACAGAGGTGGTGACGGGATGGGGGTGGGAGGCGGGGAGCGTGGGAATGGAGGGAGGACCCAGGTTAGGGCAGATGTCACCAGAGGCGAGGCAGAAGCAGTGGAGAGGAGATGTAGATTTGGGGGGGGAAGGAGGGCAGTGAGGGTAAAGGAGAACTAGCAGTAGCAATAGAAAGTGGAGGTTAAAAGGGATATGGAGACAATGGGAGAGGAGGGAGGGAATAACAGATACATTAGTAGAAGATCAAGAGCAGTTGGGAAGTGATCTGCTAACCAGAACGAGAATACAGCTGTTACCAATACTGTTTGCAATGAATAGTTCTGCCAGCTCTATGGGCCCCAGACAGAGGGGCATGTTACTCACGAGGGGGTGTAGTCCGCACTGTCTGCTCATGCAACAGCCAAGTGCAAACCATGCCCGAATTACTGCCATGTTACTAAGGCCATGTCTATATGGCGAGTTACTGCACGGCAAGCTCAGGTGTAAACCTACCAGCCTGCTGTGCGTTAACTGGCCCTGTGACCCTGCCCAATAGTTCCCTAGTGAACTGTTTGAAACTGCAGGGTAGTGGCGGTGTTGTCAATGGCATGGTGCGAACCCACTTGTCTTGCAAACAGCCGGTGGGTGCTCTAGTACTGCTGCGATGAGGCCCATATAAACAGGTAGGTAGATAGGTAGGTAGATACCAGGAGTTCGTCGCTTTTCTCTTCTCCATATGGTTCAAATTCTCTCTCTTTTTGTAAGAAACACAAATTGCTCTGAAGTTTTTCCTGGAAAGAAATATGGATTTGGTGATTTCCATGTTTTATTTTACACAGTATACAGCAGTATTATGTGTGGTTACGTCAGCTCTACACATTTGCAAAGCTCCCTTATGGAGTGACGGTAGCAGCTCGATAGTTAAGGCCAGCTCCCCGTTATAAATCCAGTTTTCAAGCCCTCCTCTAACATCCCCCAAAAGAAGCCAAACAACTCAAAGAGTTTTCAAGTTATCGTGACTGAAACTTTAGTTTATTTGTTGAAAAAAATCCTAACTTTTTGGCCAATAATATTTCTAAAATGTTTTGATATGGGAACCCCAAAGATGTTTTGTGGATCTTACCGAGAAGTGCCTTCTGCTATGTGGGGGCTGAGTTAGCGGGGAGGGGTTTGAAAGGACATAAACACTTATTTTTACAAAAAAAACCCAGGAGTACTTGTGGCACCTTAGAGACTAAGAAATTTATTCGAGCATAAGCTTTCGTGGGCTACAGCCCACTTCTTCGGATGCATAGAATGGAACATATATTGAGGAGATATATACACACATACAGAGAGCATGAAAAGGTGGGAGTTGTCTTACCAACTCTGAGAGGCCAATTAAATAAGAGGAAAAAAAAAAGCTTTTGAAGTGATAATCAAGCTAGCTCAGTACAGACAGTCTGATAAGAAGTGTGAGAATATTTACAAGGGGAGATAGATTCAATGTTTGTAATGGCTCAGCCATTCCCAGTCTCTATTCAAGCCTAAGTTGATTGTATCTAGTTTGCATATCAATTCTAGATATATGTTCCATTCTATGCATCCAAAGAAGTGGGCTGTAGCCCACGAAAGCTTATGCTCAAATAAATGTGTTAGTCTCTAAGGTGCCACAAGCACTCCTGTTCTTTTTGCGGATACAGACTAACACGGCTGCTACTCTGAAACTTGTTTTTACATTAATAAAATGGATCAATAGAGTTATTGACATGTAAAATTCATTATACTCTCAGTTATACTTTTAGTCTGGTGGAGATTTGCAAGCGTCAGTAGGAGATGTTTTAAAAAAATGTAATGGGCAGTTACTAAAGTTTGAATTCTCCAGATAATAAACACTTACAATGTTATCTATTGTTATCCTTTTTGTTGTGAATGTTTGAAGACTAGCTACAGTGTAACTTGCATGGGGTGACTGGAAGTGAAGAAGGAATATGTGGCATGAATGAAGCGTCTTCATGCTTCGACTAGTTACTTCTGAGTTTTTGAGGTAGAAGAACCCTATTGAGAGTATAATAAATAAAATCACAATAAACGAACAACAATCCCTAGCTCTCATATTCATTTTCTGAGTGGTAGGTAAATTCCACTGAAATACATGGTCACCCTTACAAACCCTAACAAAGGTTTTGTTTGTGAATTTCCCTAAATTACACACACGTGTCGATAGCACTTCTCACCCTGCAGCACTCCACCAGCACAACCAGCATTTACAGTTTACAAACCAGTCCAAGAAGAGGCACAATGAGTATAAGACTTGCGCCAGAACCTGAGCGAGAAGGGATTGGAAGACCAGCCGCAGGATTAGCGAGCCAGACCCAAATTGGGCTGCTCATACAGCGTTCGTTTCTGTGCTGAGCTCTCCTCTGGCTTCTCAGCAGGACAGGCAGTGTGTCCCTGTGGGGGAGGGGGGAGCTGGGGATATAGGGCAGGATGGGCAGTGACTTCCGGGGGGGGGGGGGGGGGGGGGGGGGGGGGGGGGGGGGCCGTGTGGGGGGGGGGGGGCGGGGGGGGGGGGGGGGGGGGGGGCTAACTGGGG